>NW_019272026.1:170464-180563 GCF_002738345.1 Cucurbita maxima | reverse complement strand
CGAGACATGGAATGATGTCAAAATGCATGGGTTATGTTGTTGGTAACCAAGATGACTATGAGATTCAACGTTGCTTAAGAGAGATCTTGACCTAGAGTAGAGGAAAAGACGAGTCAGATGACTTGATGCAGTCTAAAGGCATGTTGGATAGAGTCGTAGACTGAACATGCACACACGAGAGCCGTGTGTGAAAAAACAAGTTTGGATTCCACACAAGTTGTGTTCAGTTGGTGAAAGAAAAGCTCGCCTAAGATTTNACGAGTCAGATGACTTGATCTAGTCTAAAGGCATGTTGGATAGAGTCGCAGACTGAATATGCACACACGAGAGCCGTGTGTGACAAAACAAGTTTGGATTCCACCCAAGTTGTGTTCAGTTGGTGAATGAAAAACTCGCCTAAGATTTAACAAAGCTACAAAATTAGGCAAAAAAATGTGAATGGGGCTTGAGCTCTATTTGGAAGGATGAAAAGATAAAATTAGGTCTTCATGGAAGCCCCCTTTTTTTTCTTTATTTCATGTAATTCTCTTTTATCCACATAATATACAGAAAAATACTTCTTTCATGACTTTTTTCTAAAAAAGAATGATAGAATAATTGTAAACTTGATCTAATAATATATTAATTAAAAAATATAGATTTTAATCATTCACATCGAACATTCTATAATTGTTTTGTTTGTGTGTTCATGATGGATGACTAAACTGAAACTATCCAATTAAAACTTATATTATGGAATAACTTCAACCATTTTTTTTCTCCTCTATGGTTAAAAGTCGTAAAACGAGGTTATTTTGGGCGAAGGGCATTATAGCTATTTTACATTTACCATCTTAGGCATATTCAATTGCTAGTAATTTTCTTACCTAACATTAGCACACACTAATATGCCAAGTATTAAAATTTCACAAGTAGCCGAGCTGATTTAGGCAGTTAATTTAATGTTACTTAATTTTTTTAGCAATACGGCCCGTTTAGGTCTTTAACTCACGGTTTTTTTTTTATTTTTCTTTCATATACTATTAATTCATACTTCACTTGGTGTATATATTGAAATCCAAGCAATTTCCACAAGAATTTGTTAAGAAAGCTCCAAGATGTTTACTTAACTCTTGTCCGGTATTCAAAGCCTCGTTTCTTGAGCTTCTTGTATTCGATTTTCTCCAAGTTTTCTTTGGCAACTTCCCTAGCGAGTCAAGTTTTGGACACGGGTTGCAAATTGGTCACCAACTTAAAGGAATGATTGGTCATGGGTTGGCTGTTGTTATGGGTTGCCCGAGTTCGAACCAAATCCGACCCAATCCCTTCGTCTTCTTCGCCCAATTCACGCGTCTTTCCACTTTCCTCTTTTTCTTCTCGAGGCCTTTTGACTCCATTTTTTTGTTGCTCCTCCATTTAGATCACAACTATGGTGAGTCCCTATTGGCTTGCCTTACCCTCCTACGATGTTGTAGTGTCTTGTACGTACCTACACTGCGACTATCTTTATACCTCAGTTTTAAAAAATTGTGAGTTTCCCAACAGAGAAGAAAAATGCAAAGGACGACGTGAATGCAAGTATCTTACCGTGGGTATGCTCGGAGTCATTGGGTGAAAAAGAATGGTAAAATAATTGGGCGAAAAAAATACTTCTTTTACTATTTTCTAAACATATTTATGAGCCAAGGGTTTAAAAAGAATGGATGAAATAATTGTACACTTAATCTAATATATTAATTGATTTTAATGTGTTGAAACCCTATCAAGTACAAAACAGAAAGAGCGAGGACACACCCATCGTCTTTAAACTTTTGAAAGTATATGAAGATACTATTTATTTTGTAAAGTTCAGAGATTTATTACACCCAAATCATGTAAATATTTGTGGTCCCATGGTTTAGTGGTTAGGACTTTGGACTTTGAATCTAGTAACCCGAAGTTAAACTTCTTTCTTTATTAATAAAATAATTTTTATACATTCAATAACACAAAAAATAATGTGAACATATTGGCATTGGGTGCAAGAGGCAGAAGCAAATGATTCACATCATACTTATCTTGATCATGAACTAATTAATTGTATGTAATAAGCTATAAAACACAATGACACATCGGAAGAGAATTCAATTAATGGTACAATATTTAGAGGACTAACCATAAATGTGTCAATCCTTTAGGTTTTGAAAAATATAACTACCATACTAAATTTTACATGAGGGAATAACTTCAACGTTTTATTTGTCCTTTCTACAGTCATTACACCTCTCCTTGAATAAATAACTTTAAAATAATCAAATTATGCTAAGGTATAATACTAAATACACTTCATTAATAAACTGTCTGGAATCATAATCCCGATAGGAATATGTATGAAATATAAATTGAAAATGAGAATGACATGAAGCATGAAACGTGACAGGGGGGTTATGTTCATTAATGATAAATGTAGAAGTAGGGGGGACCTCATGCATTATGTGTGTTCATGCATCTGGGGGGATACCCCTATCCCATCACGAGGGTATGGACGCATACATCCAATGGCAGGACAACGATCGTTATGCTTGTATAGCGCTGCCGTGACGGTTATTAGTTTTAATGGGTCCCGGCATAAGGGGCTCCCAGAGTATGCCCACCAGATAAGAAAAGTGGCCCAGCGGTGTGCGAACTAGCTGGTGAGCCCATACTCGCACGTATGAGCTGTGTGTAGAGTATATGGTACACATCCGCGATTACCCGTTTAGGACAGCACCGTAGGGAAAACGAAATGAAACGAAATGAAACGAAAGATAGGTCCCATCATTTCATTGCATGTGATTTTTGCATTTAACCCCAATAGTGGAGTCACTTACAAATACTCAAGCCATGTGCTATACATTTTTCAGGTTAAGGCAAGACATTCCTGTATGGCTGATGAAAGCATCACAACTTGAGACCATGGTACATGCATAGGGTAGTGGTATTTGTTTTCTTAGACTTAGGCTAGGCTAGGTTGTTTCTAACTTAAACTCTTATTCATTTTATTTAGTCTTTTGTGGTGTCGTTTAAAAGATGTTTTCGAAACACGTAAGTCCATGGCTGTGTTTTAAGATAAAGGTTATGTTTTATGAAATTTTAATGAAATCTTCCGCATTCAATGTTTATGGTACGTATACGGTAGCGACCTTAAATTAAGTAGAAAATTTTGGGTCGTTACACCCCAAACACTGGGGGAAAAATATATAAGCCGCCAGGTCATCGAAATGAAAGTAAAGACAGACCAAGCGGGTGGACAGATAGACCTACTCAGAACAACCAAACCAGGACATCTCGAGGACTTTACCCTCAAAGGAACCTCCCGACAACACCTTTACAATGCCTGTTGTGTAAAGGCCCCCACAAAGTGTCCTACTGTTCTCATCGGGCCTCTCTCAGTGCACTCCAAGTGTCCATTCAAGAGAGCAATGACACAAGAGTCGAGACTATGCTAGACAAGAAGGAAGATCAAGACAACCGTCGAATGGGCGCGCTCAAATTCTTGTCAGCTCTCCAACGGAAGGTTGACCCAAAGGAGATAATAGAGAAGGGCTCATGTTTGTGGATACGACAATAAACTCTCGACCGAATAAGAGCACCTTGATAGACTCAGGAGCGACTCACAACTTCATCGCCGATCAAGAAGCACGAAGGTTGGGAGTCACCATAGAAAAGAACCCTAGAAAAATGAAAGCTATCAACTTCGAGGCCTTGCCTATTATGGGAGTTTCCAAAAGTGTCCCCTTCAAACTAGGGGCTTGGACAGGAGAGCTTGACCTTGTCGTAGTTCGCATGGATGACTTTGACGTGGTACTTGGGATGGAGTTAGAACACAAAGTTATCCCAATGTCACTAGCGAAATGCTTGGTGATCACCGACCACAACCCCACAGTAATACCTGCAAGCATCAAGCAGCCAGGTAATCTTAGAATGTTCTCAGCCATACAATTGAAAAGAGAACTCGCACGAGAGAAACCTACATTTATGGCTATACCACTGATGGAAGAAGTGACACTAAGGAAACTATCCCAAACGAATTCTAGGAGGTACTAAATAGTTATGCTGACATAATGCCAGAGAGCTTACCACAAACATTACCACCCCGTCGAGGCATTGATCACGAAATTGAACTCCTTCCCGGGGTTAAACCACTAGTGAAGAACACATACCGGATGGCTCCCCCTAAGCTAGCCGAATTGAAGAAAAAGGCACCTTACGGAGCCCCCGTACTATTTCTGAAAAAGAAGGATGGGACGTTGCGTCTGTGCATAGATTATAGAGTATTAAACAAGGTGACGGTACGCAACAAATACCCACTACTGATAATATCCAACTTGTTTTACCAACTTCACGGGGCTAAATACTTCACGAAGTTAGACTTACGATCAGGGTACAACCAAGTACATATCGCTAAGGGGGACGAGTCCAAGACGACGTGTGTTACAAGATATGGGGCCTTCGAGTTCCTGGTAATTCCCTTTGGCTTGACAAACGCCCCAACTACATTTTGCATGTTAATGAACTAGGTTTTCTATGAATACTTGGATCAGTTCGTCATAGTATACCTCGACGACATAGTTGTATACAACACAACTCTAGAGGAACACAAGGTGCACTTGAAGCTGGTGTTTGACAAGCTGCGGCATAATCAGTTGTACATCAAGAGAGAAAAATGTGCCTTCGCACAAACATGCATCAACTTCCTTGGACATGTCATCAGTGTCAGGTAGAGGGTATAGTAAGAGGTGGAACAATAGTGGTGCATCAAGTGTTCGTCATTATCAATAGTTTATTGTCCGGCATTCGCATCATCTTGATCATCAATTGTGTTTTGATAGGTGTTAAAAAGGAGTCAGTGATGCTTAGTCTGAGAGAAAGTGTTGGAAGGATGCGGGGGAATTATGTGATGATAGGTGTTGGAGGAGGTGTCAGGTAGAGGGTATAGTAAGAGGTGGAACAATAGTGGTGCATCAAGTGTTCGTCATTATCAATAATTTATTGTCTGGCATTCACATCATCTTGATCATCAATTGTGTTTTTCCTATATAATACATACAAATATTTATTCATTTACGATCAAGCTAAGAAAATATGAAGTCGAGTATCAATACACATACCTTACACAACATATGTCATAAGGATTTTATAGACTTCAAATCCGACCTTCTATTTCACAAATAATCCAGAAATTACAAAATGTATAAAAAACGCTAGAAAAAGGCTTGAACCTCACGTGTAACCTTAAATAAATAAGAAAACACTTAAAGGAGGGTTTGAGAACCTTTAAACTTGTGGTTAAGGGCCACACTCTCTAACCAATTGAACTATTCAAACTACACTAACACAAAACTTAATAGTCGGGTATTGATGGAGATGCAAGTTAGCTAACCAGTTTCCGCAACTAGGCTACTACGTGACACGTGTCAGCCTATAGTTGGCGAGTGCAGACTCGCTGGTGACCTGATACAAGATCCGCAACCGACCGACCTGAACTGCCTCCATCCAACCTATGACCTACCACCCTTCCAATTACACCACATGTCACTACGACATAATTGGAAGGAAAATCATGTGCCCTTGGGTTCGAACGCACATCATTAAAGTCAGAAGAGCACATTGTTGATCGCTAAGGTACATAACTAACCTATTGTACTAGCGTTATTTCCGGCAACTGAGATTTTTTTTTAAAATTCTTATTCGTTATATTATATATCACTCAAAAGAACCTTCGTCCTCGAAAGTCTCTAACACTTGTACTCACTTGGGGTATTTTTCTCTTATTTTGTCCTCACGCACGGACGTAGTTTCCTTGGTGTGGTGGTTCTGCCACAACACCTTAACAAACCCAATGTCCCAGTCTCAAGTTAAAATTCTTATTGGTTTTTCCTCGTAACTCAAATCTTCTTTGTGTTGGAGGGTCTCGTAGTTTATTATGTGGATAGGATTTGTCTTGAATTTCCTCAGAATCGACACGTGAACCATATCATGCTCTCTTAAGAGAGAGGGAGGTAGGGAAAACTTATAAGCTACGGGATCAATCCACTCGAGAATCTCGAAAGACCCGATGAACAATCCACTCGAGAATCTCGAAAGGCCCGACTAACCTAGAACTTAACTTGCCCTTACGTCCGAACCTCAAGACACCTTCCATGGGTTCCACCTCTAGATATACTAGTCCCCCATCTCAAATGCCAAAATCCTACGCATTACAACGATGTAGGTTTTTCTATCTAATTTGAGCAGTATGCGTCCTCGCTCGAATTTTCTGGACAACCTCATTAGTGACTCGAACCAGCTCAGGTCCTACCACTATAAGGGGTCATGCAACTGCAAAAATATGCAAACATGCTCTTGGGACCTATCTTTATTCTCTAGGGGTGACCTCCAGTCTCGGACTACTATGGATGTGTAGTACTTCCTTACACACGACCCACATGTGCAATTAGTATTATATAAGCATGATGGATATTCTTAGATGCCATAAAACTTTGGGATACTTAAAAATCCAACTTAAGAAGATAGTGTTGAAATTTTAACTATGGTAATACCTTTTAACAAGGTTGACAGCTAGGAAAAATTCATCGATAATTTTCTACAACAATTTGTTTATATTAAACTTTCCGCAGTGCATTTGTGTGGGGTACAAGGGAGATTACCACAAAATTTCTAGTTTATTTAGAGACAATGTCCCACCTCTGTAATCTTCGTGTATCTCCCACCCAAGTCAATTTTAAATCATGGTTTTTTAAATTTAAGGTATCTTGACGACCTCATAATGTAGTCCCTCTCCATATACCTCTAAAATTTTGACCATGATCGTAATGCTTCATCCAATCTATGGCTCGATACTTTTAAATCACATCATAACTTTCATACTTGTTACTATATTATTTATTTATTATTATTATTATTTTTATTTTGAATTCGTATTAAGGACAGTAAAATTTTCTACATTTACATACTTCATACTGACAAAATTTTCTTTTGACACTACCACCTTTAATATGTGCAGCATACTATAAGATATGGGTCATTTTCATTTCATGTGAAATTACTTACTCATTAGTATACGTTGGTACATTTCTTTTCATCTCTATGGTCATAACACTGCGTAATTTATTTATGTTCAAGACGTCTAACTAAAACATATGACCTTCCTTAGCAAAATAATTTTCATGCATTCACTAACATTTATTAGCTTACTATACTATAACTCCCCATTCATAATACCAACCTCACTAAATTTAAACATCATCAATACATCAAATTACATTCACATTCCACCCAAAGTAAAACATAACATATTTTAAATTATAATAAATATAGAATTAAGCCAACAATAATGCAGTCAACTATAATACATTCAATGGTGAAAATTCAATTATGAGCTATATTTTATAATGACCAAGCAATAACAACATACACAATCAACGACATTTCATTTTCATATCTTACACAAGACATACAAACCGAGACGGGGCATCGATGGTGGGACCATGGAACATGCCAAGCCTACATCGTAAGGTAGTCTACAAGATCTGTAATCTAAAGCTCTGATACCAACTGTAATGACCCGAAATTTTCTACTTAATTTAAGGTCGCTACTGTATACATATCATGAACATTGAATGCGGAAAGACTTCATTTAAATTCCATAAAACGTAACCTTTATCTTAAAACACAGGCATGGACTTACGTGTTTTGAAAACACCTTTAAAATGACACAACAAAAGACCAAATCAAATAAATAAACGTATAAATTAAAAACATCTTATTCTAGCCTAAGTCTAAGAAAATAAATACCACTACCTTATGCATGTGTCATGGTCTCGAGTTGCGATGTCATTTTCAGCTGTACAAAAATGTCTTGCCTTAACCTGAAAAATGTAGTAGCACATGGCTTGAGCATTTAAAGAAATACTCAGTAAGTGAACCCACTATCGTGGGTTAAATGCAAGAACATGTTGTTAAGCACTGTCATAAGCCCTATTCTCTAGGACCAAGACCTATTCTCAAGGTCTTAGCTAATATTTTTTAGGCCTGTTAGTTTATATTTAGGTTTAGCAGAAGCTATATAATCACATTCTTTCTGCTGTTGAAATCATCAAGCTTTGTGTGCAATATTGTATGCCTTGAGTAAATTTGGTGTTGTGAGTACATTTGTTCCGCTTTCGGCGCACAACAAGTGGTATCAGAGCCAAGTTGTGGTNGGGTATTGTGAAAGCTTGGGCCTCATCGACCATTAGACGTGCTCACAATCGTGTTTATTCTCTTGAAAATCAATTTTCAAGAATTGTGGTTTTGAGTTTCATCCAGATTAATTATTGCAAATGACAGAACCATCACGACGTGGATCGAGAGTGTGGAGTTCCAATCTCGAAGTAGAGAAATTTGATGGAACCAATAATTTTGGTGTTTGGCGAGGCGAAGTTAGCGATTTGTTGGTCATGCAAGACCTCGATGTCTCTCTCCAAGAGGAAATTCCTGAAGACATGACAGAAGCAGAATAGACGAAATTAAATCGGCAAGCCTGTGGAATTATTCGATCCTGTCTTGGCAAGGATCATAAATATCCATTTATGAAGGTTACCATGGCGAAAGAATTATGGGACAAGCTTGAAGCGAAATATATGAAGAAGAGTGTGGAAAATAAACTCTATTTGAAGAAGAAACTNATTACAAGGAAGGCATCTCAATGGCTGAGCATTTGGATGATTTTAACAAAATCATCACTGATTTGCTCAATCTTGATGTTAAGATTGATGACGAGGACAAGGCGTTGTTGTTATTAAACTCTTTGCCAGAATCCTACGAGTTTTTAGTAACGACCCTACTACATGGAATCACTAATATTGATTTTGAAGATGTTTCAAATGCCTTAATAAACAATGAGATGCGAAAGAAGGAAAAGGAGACGTATCAAAGCTCTAGCTCAAATGTTCTCACTGCTCATGGAAGAACTTCCAATTGGAAAAAGAACGAATGTGGAGAGTCTCGATTAAAGTTGAGAGGTAGATCTGATAATTGGAGAAAACTTGATAAAAATGAGTGTGCATATTGTCGACAGAAAGGCCATTGGAAAAAAGATTGTTCGATCTTAAAAGAGAAGGGGTCGAAGTTCAATGTGGTTAGAGATGACGACACTGATACAGATGATGCCTTGACAATCTCCCTATCAGTCAGCCAAACCAGTGAATGGATTCTTGATTCTGGGTGCTCCTATCATATGTGTCCCAACAAAGAGATGNTCAATGGTGGAGTTGTCTATATGGGAAATGATAGTACTTGTAAGATAATGGGAATCGGCTCAGTACAAATCAAGATGTTTGATGGGGCTATACGAAAACTCAAAGATGTGAGGTATGTCCCTGACTTAAAGAAAAATTTGATTTCACTTGGCGTTTTGGATGCGAGTGGTTATCGCATCATTTTGGAAGGAGGGAATTTGAAAGTAGCTCGTGGAGCTTTGGTGGCAATTACAGGAACTAGAAGAGGTAGCATATNGGCATGCTGGTGAGAAGGCGCTTCAGACACTGGTGAACCAAGGAGTCCTTAAGGGTGCCACAACTGGAAGAATTGATTTCTGTGAACATTGTATATTTGGCAAACAAAAAAATGTGAAGTTTGGTACAGCTATACACCAAACAAAGGGCATTTTGGATTATGTTCACACTGATGTATGGGGTCCCACAAAGAATGTCTCATTGGGAGGAAAGAGGTGGTTCGTCACCTTTATTGATGACTACTCGAAGAGAGTTTGGATGTATCCNGCACAAAAACGAGGTTCTCCAAATCTTCCTAGAGTGGAAGAAAATGGTAGAGAATCAGACGGACAGGAAAATCAAAAGGCTGAGATCAGACAACGGGGGAGAATATACTTATGATCCATTCCTTAAAATATGCCGAGATGAAGGGATCGTTCGACACTTCACTGTTCCTGGTAAGCCACAACAAAATGGAGTTGCTGAGAGAATGAACCAGACATTAATAGAGAAGGTTCGATGCATATTGTCTCAAGCAGGATTGAGTAAGGCATTTTGGGCTGAGGCTCTCAGTTATGCAGTTCACTTGGTGAATCGTTTACCTGTTTCTGGAAACGGTGGGAGAA
>NW_019272026.1:170156-170440 GCF_002738345.1 Cucurbita maxima | reverse complement strand
TAGTCCTGTTAGTGATTATGATAAATTGCATGTGTTTGGGTGTCCTGCTTATTATCATGTGACAGACTCAAAGCTGGATCCTAGAGCAAAAAAAGCCAAGTTTATGGGCTTTAGCAAAGGTGTGAAGAGCTAGAGGTTATGGTGTCCAGAAACAAGAAAGATTGTTAATAGTCGAGATGTGACATTCGATGAGTTTGGAATGTTTTTGCAGAAAATTGAAAATAATGACGAGGCATTGAAGCAGGTGGAGAAGGTGGTGTTCTCTCCTGATGTGGTTGCTCCTA
>NW_019272026.1:107071-170095 GCF_002738345.1 Cucurbita maxima | reverse complement strand
AAAGTCTTGAGGAGCAAAGCCTTGTAAATGAAAGAGTGGAGGAACCTGAGTCAATCGCCAAGAATAGACCACGAAGGGTAATTCGAAAACCTGCAAGGTTTGATGATACGATAGCATATGCTTTCTCTTTGATTGATGGAGTTCCTAACAGTTACAAAGATGCTATTCAGAGCCCGGATAACTTACATTGGCAAGAGGCTGTGAATCAGGAGATAGCATCATTGGAGATAAATCAAACTTGGGATTTGGTACAACTTCCAAAAGGTAAGAAGGAAATTGGTTGTAAATGAGTTTTTGCAAAAAAGGAAGACCCTTTTAATATACGTTATAAGGCTCGACTTGTGGCTAAAGGCTACGCACAAAAGGAAAGTATTGATTACAATGAAATTTTCTCACCTGTGGTAAAACATTCTTCGATTTGAATTTTGTTGGCTTTGGTTGCTCAATTTAATCTTGAGCTTGCACAACTCGATGTAAAAACTGCTTTTTTGCATGGAGATTTGGAAGAAGAAATATATATGACGCAACCAGTTGGTTTCCGAGTAGTTGNCAGCAACATTTAGTATGCAGATTGAAGAAATCTTTGTATGGGCTGAAGCAATCCCCTCGCCAATGGTATAAAAGGTTTGATCATTTCATGGTAGAGCATATGTATACTCATAGTCAATTTGACCATTATGTGTATTATCGATGTCTCGATGATGGATCGTTTATCTACTTGCTCTTATATGTTGATGATATGTTAATTGCTTCAAAGAGACAGGTGGAGATTGATAAACTCAAAGATGAGCTTTCTAAAACATTTGAAATGAAAGACTTAGGCAATGCAAAGAAAATACTTGGAATGGATATAGAGCGAGATCGAAAAAATGGTACAGTCTGGTTGACTCAGTCTCAATATCTACGCAAGGTATTGTCAAGATTTAGTTTGAATAATTCAACCAAACCTGTTAGTACTCCACTTGCTCCTCATTTCAAGCTTAGTGCTTCCATGTGTCCAAGTTCTGACGATGACAAAAGATATATGAAGAACATTCCTTATACAAATGCTGTTGGTGCGTTGATGTATGCTATGGTGTGTACTCGACCTGATCTTTCACACGCAGTAAGCATGGTGAGTCGTTATATGCATAATCCTGGTAAAGAGCATTGGCAGGCTGTAAAATGGATTCTTAGGTACATTCTTGGCACTATTGATGTTGGTATTAAGTTTCAAAAACAAGAAATGTTTAATCTTGACAATCGTGTAGCTGGTTTTGTGGATTCTGATTATGCTGGTGACTTGGATAAGCGACGATCTACCACGGGTTATTTATTTACTATGGCCGGTGGACCTGTGTGTTAGCGCTCAACATTGCAGTCTACTGTTGCATTGTCTACCACTGAAGCAGAGTATATGGCGGGACATATAGATGTATTTTGTGATAGCCAGAGCGCTATTTGCTTGTCAAAAAAATCAAGTCCATCATGCTCGTACAAAACACATTGATGTCCGTTTTCACTTTATTCGAGAAATCATTAGCAAAGGGGATATTCGTTTACTAAAAATTGGAACTGCTGATAACCCTGCTGATATGTTGACAAAGGTGGTCGCTCGTGAAAAGTTCTGCCATTGTTTGGATCTCATCAACGTCGGAAGGAAGGAGTAGTGTGTTGATGTGGTAGCAACCAAATTCGCTATCAACTTGGAAATCTTATGACAAGGTGAAGATTGTTAAGCACTGTCATAAGCCCTATTCTCTAGGACCAAGACCTATTCTCTGGGACAACCTCCTCGCTGGCACATCTCCCGATGTTTGGCTCTGATACCATTTATAACAGCCTAGACCCACCGCTAGCAGATATTTTCCTCTTTAAACTTTTCCTTTCGATCTTATCCTTAATGTTTTTAAAACGCGTCGGTTAGGAAGAGGTTTCCAAACCTTTATAAAGGGGGTTTCGTTCTCCTCCCTAACCGATCCGCAAGACTTCTCTCTAGACAAATTTTTTAATTAAGGCCTCAAACATGGGAACAAAGATGAGGCAAAGGAAGGAACAAGAGTCTTGATAGGTGTTAAGAAGGAGTCAATGATGCTTAGTCCTAGAGAAAGTGTTAGGAAGGATATGGGAGAATTATGTGATGATAGATGTTGGAGGAGGTGTCAGGTAGAGGGTATAGTAAGAGGTGGAACAATAGTGGGTGCATCAAGTGTTCGTCATTATCAATAGTTTATTGTTCGACATTCACATCATCTTGATCATACATTCACATCATCTTGATCATCAATTGTGTTTTTTCCTATATAATACAAATATTTATTCGTTTACAATCAAGCTAAGAAAATATGAAGTCGAGTATCAATACACATACCTTACACAACATATGTCATAAGGATTCTATAGACTTCAAATCCTACAGACAAAGGCTTGAACCTCACCGTAACCTTGTGGTTAAGGTTGCCAAACTTAAATTATTCTAGCCTCACATCTTGACGGTCAATTGTATTTATTTTTGCCCTATATAATTAGACATATGTTTATCTATTTACAGTCAGGCCATGTCGATACACATACAAATAAAATAAATAAGAAAATGCTTAAAGTTCAAACTTGTGGTTAAAGGCCACAATCTTTAACCAATTGAACTATTTCAACTACACAATCATAAAACTTGATAGTCGGGTATTGATGGAGATGCAAGTCAGCATATGGTTGGCGAGTGCAGACCCGCTGGTGACCTGATCCAAGACCCGCAACCGACCGACCCGAACTGCCTCCATCCAACCTATGACCTACCACCCTTCCAATTACACCACATGTCACTACGACATAATTTGAAGGAAAATCATGTGCCCTTGGGTTAGAACGCACATCATTAAAACCAGAAAAGCCCATTGTTGATCGCTAAGGTACATAACTAACCTATTGTCATAGCGTTATTTCCGGCAACTGAGATTATTTTTTAAAATTCTGATTCGTTATATTATATATCACTCAAAAGAACCTTCATCCTTGAAAGTCTCAAACTCTTGTACTCACTCGGGTATTTTTCTCTTATTTCGCCCTCACGCTCCCACGTAGCCTCCTCGGTGTGGTGGTTCTGCCACAACACCTTAACAAACCCAATGTCCCAGTCTCAGGTTAAAATTCTTATTGGTTTTTCCCGTAACTTAAATCTTCTTTGAGTTGGAGGGTCTCATAGTTTATTATGTGCATAGGATCTGTCTTGTATTTCCTCAGAATCGACACGTGAACCACATCATGCTCTCTTAAGAGAGAGGGAGGTGGGGAAAACTTATAAGCTACGAGATCAATCCACTTGAGAATCTCGAAAGGCCCGATGAACCTGGAACTTAACTTGCCCTTGCGTCCGAACCTCAAGACACCTTCCATGAGTTCCACATCTAGATATACTAGTCCCCTATCTCAAACGCCAAGATCCTACGCATTACAATGACTAGGTTTTTCTATCTAATTTGAGCAGTATGCCTCCTCGCTAGGATTTTCTGAACAACCTCATTAGTGACTCGCCAGCTCAGGTCCTACCACTATAGGGGGTCATGCAAATGCAAAAATATGCAATCATGCTCTTGGGACCTATCTTTATTCTTTAGGGGTGACCTCCAGTCTCGGACTACTATGGATGTGTAGTACTACCTTACACACGACCCACACGTGCAATTAGTATTATATAAGCATGATGGATATTCTTAGATGCCATAAAACTTTGGGATACTTAAAAATCCAACTTAAGAAGACAGTCTTGAAATTTTAACTATGGTAATACTTTTTAACAAGGTTGACATAGCTAGGAAAAATTCATCGATAATTTTCTACAACAATTTGTTTATGTTAAACTTTCTGCAATGCATTCGTGTGAGGTACAAGGGAGATTACCACAAAACTTCTAGTTTATTTAGAGACAATGTCCCACCTCTGTAATCTTCGTGTATCTCCCATCCAAGTCAATTTTAAATCATGGTTTCTTAAATTTAAGGTATCTTGACGACCTCATAATGTAGTTCCTCTCCATATACCTCTAAAATTTTGACCATGATCGTAATGCCTCAATTTTGGCCTATCCTTTCAATCTATTTTCCTACGGTATTCTCATAACGGGTAACTTGGATGTGTACCATATACTTTACACAGCCCTTACGTGCGAGTATGGACACACCAGTCAGTTCGCACACTGCTGGACCACTTTCCCTATCGGGCGAGTATACTCTGGGAGCTCCTTAGCCCAAACACCCGTTAGAACTAGAAACCGTCACTGCAACATTATGTAAAACATAATGATCGTACCCCTGCCCATTAGTATATGCGTCCGTACCATCGTGATGAAATATGGGTATCCCCAATGCATGAGCACACAAATGTATGAGGTCCCAATATATTTTCCATTTTCGTTTTACATATATCATATTTTTTCTCATTTTTCAGTTCTCATATCATGCATAATTCTAGCGGGGTTATATTTCATGTCATTTATCGGGATATCATATCATTCATAATATGTTGTATGCATACAATTTAGGAGACATAACAGAACGCTCCATGCTTTTAACATATCATTTCATAACGTGCGATTCATACAACAATTACCTCAACGGTCACACAAAACAATCTAAACATAACATATCACATCACAATATCATATCCTAAACATGTCAATTGAATCCCATGTCTCCTACCCTAACATATTTCATATCATTTTCATATCATATCACATGTCCCTCTCTCTTTGACTATGTTTTCATTGGGTTGATAAATATTATTGATCAATTCCCTTTTTCTCTTTGGTATTTTCA
The DNA here is from genome assembly GCF_002738345.1 of Cucurbita maxima. Classification (NCBI taxonomy): domain Eukaryota; kingdom Viridiplantae; phylum Streptophyta; class Magnoliopsida; order Cucurbitales; family Cucurbitaceae; genus Cucurbita; species Cucurbita maxima. The sequence continues at coordinate 165,305 of NW_019272026.1, read as the reverse complement.
TTGTAATAAATTTTCTTGGCCATTCTTACCTCCTCTCTCTCATTTTCTCTTTGTTATTTTCTATTTGCAATTTTGTTTCCTTTTCTTTTGATAATGTTAACGAGCTCAAATGTTAGTTGTATTTTCTTGTATTCCTTTTTCTTTTCTTTTGATTCCATTAATTAATCGGCCTATATTTCCTTCTTTTGTTTATACCTGTATTTCATTTTTCTGTTTCTCATGTATTTCCTTCTTTTTATCCCTTTATTTTTTTTTCTTTTGATTGTGTTAGCAGTATTCTAGGTCCACGTCAATTTTCACTCTTTCACGTTTATTTATAGATATTCTTGGTTTTTAATTTAATTGATTCATTTGTCTACGAATCTACCATAATCACCATAATTCATATGAAGTTTTGACCGACAATTATGTAGGGAAGATCTAAAATATAATTGGGGTGATTTCTTAAAAATAAAATTGTGTTTTCTCTTACATTTTGCAGAACTTGAGAGTCTGGTGTAAGAATTGGTTTGAGGGGATTATGGAGAGAGGGATGAGAGATTTAGTGGAAGGAGTAGGGAGGGTTGTTTTTTTTTTTTTGTTTATTTATTTATGTACTCTTTTTCTTTTTTATATTTTTTATATGTTTTTTTTCTTTGTTTATTTATTTTTTTGGGGCATGTGCCACTGTCACAAGCTATGCGATGCTGACGTTGGTCTCACATGTGTGTCTTCCCTTTATCTGAAAATGTAGTAGCATGAGACTTGAGTATTTCTAGAATACTCAGTAAGTGACCCTCTATCGGGGTTATGCAACAATTAGATGCAATGAGATGACGGGACCTATCCTTCAATTTATCTTCCTACGGTGCTATCCTATCGGGTAATTTGGATGTGTAATATATACTCTACACACAACCCATACATGTGAGTATGGACTTACCAGTCAGTTCACATACTGCTGGGCCACTTTCCTTGTCGAGCGAGCATACTCTGGGAGCTCCTTAAGTCGGACACTCGTTAGAACTAGTAACTGTCATGGCACCGTTATGTAAAACATAACGATTGTTCTCCTGCCCTTGGGTGTACGCGTTCGTACCCTCGTGATGGAATAGTGTTATTACCCCAATGCATGAGCACACATAATGTATGAGGTCCCCAATACTTATACTTTTATCATTAGTAAATATAACTTGGCTATCAGTTTCATTCATATCATAATATCTTTCGTTTTACATTTTTCCTATCATGCATAATTCTAACGGGGTTATATTTCATGCTATAGTTCGTAATTTCATGTCACACATAGTATGTTGTTTTACATACAATTTAGTAAACATAATATCACATGATACTAAATCACACGTCAAATCAATACTAAAACAACATACATTCACATTTCACAAGCTTACGTATCAAAGCATATCAGTCTAACATACAATTTAATGACACGTGCGAAACCACGGGCATGTGCCAACATACAGTATACAAATGCGTAACTTACGATGGGAGAGCCACTTACTTGGTATGCCTTAGTAGATGTACTCCCTAAATATATACATAAGCTCCTAGCTCCTCGTATACGTCCTACGCTTTCGTTGGTGGTTGGTTCCTATTGGATCATTCGACACCTTCATTAGTATTTCACAAACATAATGTAACGGTATAGGGGTCTAGGCTCACAGCTAACAGATATTGGTCTAGGCCCAAAGCTAGTAGATATTATCCAATTTTAGTTTTTTAGTATTTCACAAATATAATGTAACAGTTCAGGGGTCTAGGCCCACAACTAATAAATATTGGTCCAGGCTCATAGCTAGTAGATATTGTCCTGTTTAAGTTTTTCCAGCCTCAAACATGGGAACTGTCACGACCCGATTTTCGAGGCTTCATAAGACCGAATCGTGACTAAAAAGACGAAATCGAAGACAAATAAAAATAAAAAGAAAATAAAATAGAGAGTAAAAATCTAGCAAAATTTAAAACAAGAAAATGAAATCAAGGACACCAAAATTAAATATAAAATCAAAGTCAAATGTTACAAATAAGAATTGCAAATATAAAATACAAAAGACTCCAAATATGAAAAAAAATGGATGAAGGACTCTAAAAGACCGACAAGGGACTGACGCTCTGGAACGACACCCTTCTGTGACAGTGCAGCTCTCGAACACCTCTCCGTATCGACTGGTACCTGAAAAAAAAGGAAAGAAAGAGGGTAACTGTGGATCCTGCTAAGACGAAGCAGGCTTAAAATGGCCTAGACCAACCACGGTCACTAAAGTAAGGAATTTTCTAGGTCAAGCTATTATAGAAGGTTTGTACAAGATTTCTCTAAAATATCTGCAGCTTTGACACAATTACCAAGAAGGGGAAACCTTTTATCTGAACATAAGAGTGTGAATAGAGTTTTCTAGAACTGAGAAAGAGGTTGGTCACTGCGCCTGTACTTACAGTGCCGAGTCAGGTGGACTTGTGGTTTACAGCGACGCTTCAGGAAAAGGGCTAGGTTGTGTACTCATGCAAAAGGGCAAGGTGATAGCCTATGCCTCTAGACAGTTGTAAGAGTATGAGTGCAACTACCCCACCCACGATCTGGAACTAGCAGTCGTGGTATATGCATTGAAAACCTGACGTCACTACCTGTATGAGGAAAGAGTTCAGGTGTATACGGACCATAAGAGCCTCAAGTATTTGTTTACACATAAAGAGCTCAACATGAGACAGCGGAGGTGGTTAGAACTAGTTAAGGGCTATGACATTGAAATACTTTACCACCCAGGAAAAGCTACTGTAGTGGCAGATGCCTTGAGCAGAAAGACAGCCCACACATCTTCTCTGATCACGAGGAAAAAGTATCTACAGGATGAGATACAGAGGGTTGAAATAGAAGTCTTGGTTATAGGCATCACCGTTCAACTAGCGCAATTTTCAGTCCAACCCACCCTCAAGAGATGTATCATTGAAGCTTAGAGAATTGATACGCACCTCAGTAGGATCTGGGGTCAGCAAGAAACTGAGAGACCAGAGGGATATTTAGTTTCTTCTGAAGAGGGATTGATGTGGCAGGACCGATTATGCGTACCTCGGGATGAGAAGATCCTACAAGAAATCATGACTGAGGCACACAACACGTCCTACATGTTCCTTCCTGGTAGTACTAAGATGTATCAGGATTTTAAGTGTAGTTATTGGTGGCCGGGAATGAAGAAGGATGTAGCTGAGTATGTGTGTCGGTGTCTGAACTTTCAGCAAGTAAAGGCCCTGAGACAGTGACTAGCAGGGTTGTTGCAACCATTGAATATCCCACCGTGGAAATGGGAGGAAATAAGCATGGATTTCATCGCGGGCCTACCAAAGACTCGACAAGGATTTAATGTCATCTGGGTCATTGTGGACAGATTGACTAAGGCAGCCCACTTTATACCCGGTAGAGCTACTTACCGAGTGGACCACTAGGCCCAGTTGTATGTCAAGGAAATAATCTACCTGCACGGCGTGCCAGTGACCATTATGTCTGATAGGGATGCTAAGTTTACTTCTAACTTTTGGAAAGGGTTACAAAAGGCGTTGGGAACGCAACTCAAGTTTAGTACAGCATTCCATCCTCAGATGGGCAGAGGTGCTAGGATGATATGTTGAGGGCATGTGTGATAGACTTTGCAGGTTGCTGGGGATGAGCACCTGGCCCTTATGGAGTTTGCCTATAACAATAGTTACTAGGCAACAATAGTTACTAGGAAACCATTTAGATGGCACCATTCGAAGCTCTATATGGGCCGAGGTGCAGAACCCCTATATTCTGGGCGGAGGTAGGCAAGAAATAGTTGTTGGGGCTGGAGTTGGTACAGATCTACCAACGCAGCGGTACAGAAAATCAAACAGGGGATACTCTCTGCACAAATCGGCAGAAGAGTTATGCAGATTCCCGTAGGAAAGACCTTGAGTTTGCAGTGGGAGACCACGTCTTCCTGAAAGTAGCCCCCATGAGAGGAGTGCTGAGGTTTGGGAAGAAGGACAAGCTGAGCCCGAGATTCGTGGGACCCTTTGAAGTCTTAGAAAGGATAGGGCCCGTGGCCTATAGACTAGCATTGCCACCCACACTCACCGCAATGCACAACGTATTCCATGTATCGATGCTGAGAAAGTACACCCTAGATCTCACTCACATCATTGATCACGAGACACTTCCCATCCGAAAGGACCTATCATATGAGGAGAAACCCATGGGGATAATGGCACGCGATGTGAGGAGACTACGAATAAGGGAGATTTCCTTAGTCAAGATTTTATGGGAAAACCATCAAGACAATGAGGCCACTTGGGAATGTGAGGATGACATGAGAAGATCTTACCCTGAACTCTTCCACGGAGGATCAAATTTCGAGGACAAAAGTTGCTAAGGTGGGGAGGATTGTAGCGCCGAGTTTATAAAAAAAAAAAAAAGGGTTACAATAGGGGCAAACTAGTCATTTTTCCCTATTATTACTTGAGGGGTCTGATTTGATTGGGTCATAATCTAAAAAGAGAAAGAAGAGGGGAGAGAAAGAGGAAAAAGAAGGGGGAAAAAAGATTAGGGTTTTTGAGGTAGGAGGAGGAGATCAGATCAGAACCGATGCTGGAGATCCGAGTCTCCAATATAAACCATCAACAGCCCGAGGCAAGGTGCTCTTACAAATCGCACCTTCCTATTTCGTCAAAACGTCCAAGAACTTCAGGTTAGTCCACGAATGTCTAGATCGAGAAGTCATCAAGATTTTCATGTGTTAGCGACATTTTGTGTTGATCCTTGGATTCTTAACCTCAACAACGTTATCTGGTTAAGTTTCAGAGTGAAGGCGGCCAAGATTGGCATTCAAATCGAAGTTTCAAGAAAACGTGATTTTCGGTAAGAACTCGTGTTTTCTCCAAATTCGAACACAAATGTTAAGATCTGTGATTATCAAAAAAATATAAGAAAATTGTTTCGAATGATTAGAATAGGAGATCTACAAGGTTCGTGAAGAAAATTCTTGAATCAGGTTACGAATTGAAAGATAAAAATATTGGAAGAAAATAGATCGAAACGTGAAAGAGACTAACATTGGAAAAATTGAAAACACGCAGGAGAGAGGGAAGAGATGCTGCCACGCATCGGCCAGCATACGGAGGAGCGTGGCGGAATCAATGATCAACACGTGGCGATCACCGACTGGTGAGGCACGTCCTCACACGGCAGCGAACACGCGTCAGGCACGCAAATCAGGGCCAGCCCGACCCGGCACCACATGTGTACCGCTCCATCCGTAAACCACCCCGACCTGGCGCCTCTGACCTGCGACTACTCGGGAAGCCGTGCGTGGGCACGCGCGCATAGGATCTGCGCGTAGAAACCCTCCAAGGCGCGTGTAGGCGCGTGAGTCACTTTTTTTCTTTCTGTTCGGTCTCTGTTTGCTTGTTTCTCGACCCGATTTTGACACTAACCCTATTATTATGTGAATTAGGACCTGTCAAGGAAATTTCAGAATTTTTGGAATCCTTTCCGTCAAGAAAACTCGAACTCGGGAAGGCACGCGTCAACCAAGTAAGTAGCCATTTGGATTCCCACGAGCAGTACATGTAGGAACCACTAGGAACGAGCATGCATACTACCACCCATAAACTTAACTAGCCAGACCTAGCATATTAGTATAGAAACTGCGAAAATGAAATGATTAAGGAAAGCAAGATATGAAATGTTTATTAAATCTGTTTTGATTGAGATTCTGATAAAGTATGCATGCATGAGGAGGATGAGAAACTTGTGAAATCTACTCTCCGGGTGAAGATGGACGTTATCTTCCCGTTGAGCATGTTTGCTAATATTGCATGAACTGTTGCGCGTGAACTCTTATGCATGATGATTGCTTGTGTTATCTTTCTTGTTGAATAGGAAGGAATTATGAGCGTGGATTAGGGTGCTTGTGACTAAGTAGGCTAGACGAGATCCTAGAATGGGAGGCCTCTAGAACACCGTGCATATAGACCCGCAAAAATGATTATCGGCAAATTCAGAGCTCAGAATTCCAAACCCAATAGGTTTGTGAGACCAAGCACGAGAATCCTAGAGATGCATGAATCCAAGTCTAAGCCACCAAGTTCCACCCTAGAAAGAATAGTAGGTCACCACGGTAATTGTAGGTAACACATTAGAGTTGAGCAGTGTGGATACTATCATCAGAACCTCCACTTCTCTCTCTTCTCCGATACTTTACCGTCGTGACAGAGCTCTCGTATGGAGATCGTTGAGCTTGGCAGATCCAGATAGGAAAGTGTGACAGGTGCCCAGACCTAGTGGTGATAGCTAAGGGGTCTTCTGAATAGGACTCCTGGGCCTAAGAAACCCGTCCCTGAGTAGGGGACATGGAGCCACGTAGGACAACTAAGTAGCTGACCGGCACACAGGGGGGTCGCACCCCAAATTTAGTAAATGTGTGGTTCCGTGTGAGGGTCGTCAGCTAACCTCCATGGATGATGTTTAGAGAGAGTCACGTTTTCAGATCCATCCGTACGATCACCTTAGATTTACTTATGAGGTTGCGCCTCACCTCAGAACACTGATCATTTCAGTGAATAAGATGGACAAGCCTCCTAAGATACAGAAAAGAGAGTTGTAGCTTAGATCACTCTCCTTAGAAACCCGAGACAGACTGTTGATACCTACCAAGATAAGGATGCGAAAAGAGCCTACAAGTAGGCTGCTTACTGAGTATTTTTATACTCATTCCTTTCTACTCTTTTTTTTTTTAGGTGAGTGATGCCATGGTTCGAGGCGGGAATGCATGCTAAATCTTAATGCCACAGAGGAGTGTACTGGGGCTTCCAGGAGTCTGTGCATATTTTTGTTTAGATCTGTCATGCATTGTTTTGTAAACCATTTACATACTTTTCATAGAACTCATTTACTACTTGAACACCTTGTTTTAGATTTCAAACTTTCTACATAATTGCTAAAGTTTTTTGTAATTTCGTCTTGCCTATTTGCTTTTATACGATTTCATTGCATAGTCTGTTGGTCCAGTCTTTGATTTCGAGATTCAAATTTTGGGCTATAATAGGAACACAACTAGTAGATGTTATCCTATGTGAGGTGGGGGCATTAGTAGACGAAGGAATTGAGTCTTAATAGATGTTAAGAAGAACATGGAGGAATAGAGTCTTAATAGGTGTTAACTATTTGAAGTGAGGGCATCAGTGGGTGAAGGGATAGAGTCTTGATAGGTGTTAAGAACGATATGGAGGAATAGAGTTTTGATAGGTGTTTGGAGGAGATGTCACTAGTCCATTGATAGACATTCACACCAAAAAAGATGAAATCAAATGTAGATACACATACAAATAAATAAGAAACTGTTAAAAGGAAGATTTAAACCTCCGTCCTTGTGGATGATAACCACTCTCTAACCAGCTGAGTTATTCCAGCCATATCATCATTAAACTTGATAGTCAAGCATTGACGGAGATGCAAGTCTAGCTAATAGGTGAGGAAAGGCTACTACGCGACACGTGTCAACATATGATTGGTGAGTGCAGACCCACCGGTGACCTGATCCAAGATTCGCAATTGACCGACCCGAACTGCCTCCATCCAACTTGTGACCTACCACCCTTCCAATTATGCCACATGTCACTATGACATGAAAGGAAAACCATGTGCCATTGGGTTCGAATGCACACCATTAGAGCCAAAAGAACTAATTGTTGATCGCTAAGGTAGATAACTAACCTATTGTATATTTATATTTATTTTTTTGTATTATATACATATATTTCTAGCTTCAATTTATTTCTTTATTAGGTTCCTTTACATTTTTTTAATAGAAATTATAATAAAAATTAAAAATTATTCATTAAAAAGTAAAGTATATACGTGTTTAAATAAAAAGTGTTGAAAGTGCCCTCTAATTTTGGTTGGTTCTAGTAGGTTCAAACCCACAACCTTTAGCTCATAAGACCAACGCACTGACCAACTGAGCAATCGAACCTTGAATGTTTTTCTTAAATCAATATTTCAATCAAATAATATAATTTTAAGAGCTCGTTTCTTTATTTGTAAGAAATCAATTGAATTGATTTTAGTAAAAAATCGAGTTTTAGAGATGATAAATTTAATGAAGATAAGTTTGTAGAAGGAAGGAAATTCAATGTTTTATTAGATGAAAAATGAATATATTTATAGCCAGTACAATGTTTAACAGAAAAAAAATTCTAATAGAAAGCAGAATATCACGCCAAAACAAAATATACAGCATAAGATAATATTAGTGATCTGATATTTGGAAACTAAAACATAAAATAGTAACTAAATCTTTTGCAACATTCCCTCCAAACTGATGACTCAGTCTTTAAATCAAACTTGAGGATCTTGACAGACACCAAGCAACATGTGTAACTTCTCAAACATAACTCGAGTCAAAGGTTTTGTCATGATATCAGCCACTTGCTCTTTAGTATGATAATGTTGTAACATCACAGTTTCATCTTTACTTAAATCACGGAGGAAGTGGAAACAAACATCAATATATTTGCTTTGATCGTGCAAGACTGGATTTCTGGTCAGCTTAATAGTGAAACTATTATCACAGTACACCATTGTAGCTCCAACTGGGATATGATCGAGTTTTTCCAGCATCATTCTCAACCATATGACTTGGCAAGCACAAGTTGCAGCAGCAATGAATTCAGATTCAATAGTGAAGAGTGCGACTATGGGTTGCTTCTTTGAGAACCATGAAACAACTTCTGAACTTAGCAAAAATGAATAACCTGATGTATTTTTTCTATCTTCCAAATCTCCTGCATAATCACTGTCAATGTAGGCAGTAAGCTCAATATTACCATCTTTCTTATAGAAAATACCAAATATGAGTGTCCCTTTTCTGTAACAAAACACCCTTTTAATGGCTTGGCTTGAAAATGAATTTCAGTAGGATTAGTCAAGTACCTACTAAGCAAACTAACAGAAAACATGATGTTAGGTTTGGTAGATGTTAATACATTAAGCTAGTAGAATCCGTAACAAACTTAAATCCAGGTACAATAGGATTGTATACAGCATTGCAGACTATATTAAATATTTCCAATACTTCCTGGGCATACTTGTTTTGACAAATCAAAATACCATTAACTCGTTGTGACACTTCTAAGCCAAGAAAATATCGCACTCATCCAAGATTAGTCATATCATATGCCTTCATCATGGATTCTTTAAAAGAACTCAACAAAGCCTCATCGTTTCCAATAAATATGATGTCATCTACATAAAGACATACAAGGAAGAAAGTACCTTGTAATGACTTCTTTTCAAAGACTTCTTTTCAAAGCCTTCCTTTTGAAAATAAGTTTCAATATGGTTGTACCACGCACGTGGAGATTGTTTCAAACCGTATAAAGCCTTTTTCAAGCGTTATACTTTATCCTCTTCTCCCTTGATCACGTAACCAAGAGGTTGTGCCATATAAACCTCCTCATTCAACTCTCCATGAAGAAATGTTTATTTAACATCCAATTGAAACACAATCCACTTCTTTTGAGCTGCTAGAGCAAGTATCAATCGTATAGAGTACATACGAGTTACAGGGCAAAGACTTTTGTGTAGTCCACGTCATGCTGTTGTGTGTATCCTTTAGCGACAACTCGAGCTTTGTATTTGTTGGTTTCTCCATGTTCATTCAGCTTCATTTTGTACACCCATTTTACCCCAATTGTTTTTGTACCATGAGGAGGACTAGTGAGATCTCAAATATCTTTTTTCCGTATTGCTTCAATCTCAGAATCCATGGCACATCGCCAGTTGGCACTTTTTGCTGCATCCACATATGTTAAAGGATCTTGATAAAAAAATAGAGAAAAATTACCTTAATCATCATCATCATCATAGAAGTTCTCTCCAGTCTCATAGTCACGCATCCAAGTTGGAGGGTGCCTAGAGCGTTTGTCTCCTAGTTTGAAAATAAGAATAGTAGTAGAATTATTAGAGGGATCAACAACAAGATCAACAATTATGTGTTCTTCTAATGTGTGTTGCTCTGAATTTTCTTCATGAAGGTCACCAATTGAGTCATTTGTGGCTCCATGTTTGGTATCATGGTGGCTATCTTTGTTTGACAAACAACCTGTTGAGTCGATTTTAGACAAATGCCATGACAAGCAGCGGTTCAGAAGTTTCAGGAAAATGAGCTTGTGATTCATTTCCCTTATTTTTCTTGGTACATTCATATTGAAAATGACCAAGATCATGATAATAAAAACACTCAACAAGAGTTTTGTTAAAACCTGGTTTTCCACGTCCTCGTCCTCTACCTCGAAATGTGCCACCTCCACGATTTGTTCTCCCTATACTACTATCAAGAGTGATCTTCAATGTCTGTTCTTCCACAATATGTCTTTGCATACGTTGTTCATGAACTAGTAGACTACTTTGCAATTCATCAATGGAAATGATGTCCAAATCGTTGGATTCTTCAATAGAGCAAGCTACGTGATCAAACTTTGAAGCATGGAGCGTAATTTTCTCAATAATGCTAACATCACTCATATTTTCACCATGGAAACACATTTTTTAAGCAATGGTGAGAGTACTAAAAAGGAAATCAGAAACAATTTCACCTTCCTTCACATGAAGGGTCTTAAAGTCCTTGCACAGAGCCTGTAGTTGTGTTCGTTTCACCTTTGTATTTGCTTAGAATTTTTTCTTCATTGAATCCCAAATTCCTTTCGAAGTTTCTTTATCCGAAATAGTTTCCAAAATTGAGTCATTGATGGCTTGGAAAAAGTAGTTCTTAGCTCTTAAGTCTTTCAATTTCTAATCTGCTACCTCTTTCTTTTGTTCATCTGAGTAATTGGCATCATCTGCTACACAGCAAAAACCCAGACTCAACTACTTGCCAATATTCTTTAGAGTGAAGAAAGTTCTCCATTAACATGCTCCAATGATCTTAGTGACTAACAAATTTTGGTATTCCTAGTTGAACAAAACTACCTTCTAGTTATCTTTAACTACAGCGGAGAGAGACAAGACTCTTATACCAAATGATAAATATAATGAAGATAAGTTTGTAGAAGGAAGGAAATTCAGTGCTTTATTAAGTGAAAAATGACTATATTTATGTGAAAAATTTAACGAAGATAATTTTATTTCTCTTCATCATATTCTTGAGAGAGAATTTTATTATATTGTAAGAAATAGTTTTGAGGGATCAAATTGTAAATCTAGAGTTGTGGTGTGTTTCTACAAAATTCAAATACTTGTAGTGGTTTGATCCTGAGCCGTGGAAAAGATTGAGTTTGCTCTTAAACTCATAAAAAGAATGGTGTAGCGGTTGAGCTCTGATTCAAGAAAAGACTCCATAAACGTTTATTCAAATTTTCAAGAGGTGCTTGAGGAGTGGAGTAGGTCGAGTTTGACCGAACCGCTATAAAACTAAGGTGTTATATTTTCTAACTCTTTCTTATTTAATCTCAAAATTGTTGTTATGATTTATTGCATGTTCTAGGTTTTTCATAATTGTTTATTTTTATTTCTTGAACTACTTTATTGTATTAATTATCATTTTCTACTCATTTCTAAACAGTTTCATAACTATAAAAATTAATCACGATTAAATATTTTTATTGTTAAAACCCTATTCACCCCTTCGAGGGTTGACATACCGATCCAATAGTTGAGTGGGGTCGACGCATGCACAGTGGCTTCTTGGGTCGAGACGCAGACTACAGGTCGCGGGATGTAGATGGGCTTCGAGGTTATTGGTCCGCAGCCCGTGGGCTTCGGTTCATGGGCCGAAGTTCGGGTCGCAGTCGCGTTACACGGGTTGCGGGTATTGAGCGCAGTCACGGGTCGTACAATACCATTGGGTCATCATTGTATGGGTTGCCCAGCTTCAAGGATTCATGTGACCATACACATGAACAAAATCCCAACAACTTTCTAGAAAAACAAAAGGTTTAAGCAGATTTTATTCACATAACCAGATGTCATTTGAAGAGGTGGTATGTTAAATCTTCCTTTTATTTTATTAAATGATATTAATTTGGTTATAGTTATTTAGTTTTGAATTAGATTAAATGAAAAGAATTTTGTATGAGTTTTAGGAAATTACAAGGAATGATATTTTAATTTTAGATCTTCTTAATTGTTGCAATTCTTTTAGTTGTTAATAATTTTATATGAACTATAAGAAAAGAATAGTATAGTGAAATGAATGGATTAAATTAAAAATCAAAAATATAATTGTTGACAGAATTAGAAGGAAGATAAAAGAAAATATAGAGAAAACTAAAAGAATCCAAAGAAAGAAAGTGAAAAAATAAAGGAAATAAAGTGAAAAAATAAAGGAAATAAAGAGAGAACTTTAACCTAATAGAAAAGGGAAAAAGGGAAATACAGTAATAAAAAGAAAGAGAAAGGAGATACTCTTAAGCCTATCTGTTAACAAAAAGAAAAAAAAAAATAGGCTCAGAAAATAAAAATGTAAGATTTGGAATAAAAAGGGAAGATTTTGAAGTAAGAAGAAGAGTACTATTAGAGAATGAAAATTTGTTTACACGAATGAAAATAATTACAGGAAGGAAATTGAGTTTAGTAACAATACATTCCTTACAACAATAAAAATAGAAAATAACATATGTAGCGAAAATAACACTATATATATACAACATTCTAGGGGTGTACATGGTCTGGGTTGGGTTGGGTTGAAGGATTTTTTTAACCCAACCCAAAAGTTCGGGTTGGTTGGATTGGTAACCCAACCCAACCCTCTATTTTCGGGTTGGGTTTGGGTTGGTCCAAAAAAAATTTAAAAATTTAATTTGTATGACCTAAAATGATAAAACAATTACTATCTATAAGTTGTAGATAAAAATATCAAACTCTCTATTGCATTCATATTATCACCTATAAATATGTAAAGAATATGCAATGAATCAATTTCAAAGCTACGCCATCTAATTAAATTGATTCATCATATATAATCATTCAACAAAATGTCTAAAAATTCACCTATAAATATTTAAAGAATATTCAATAAATTAATTTCAAAGTTACAACATTCAACGAAATGCCTAAAAATTTAAAGCTATCCAATCCTCTATTGCATTCTTAATTCCTCCCAAAGATAAATAGCATCTTAAAAGTTAGTACCATTTAAGATTGTTTGGATAAAGCATATTGTAACTTCAAATATTTTACATACATTGAAAAATAATTATTCTGACATTGGTGGAGCTTGAAGGTCTTAAATCATCGAAAAAATAAAATATAAATTGTGATATAACAATATAGAATGCATCTTAAAAAATAGACAATAAATAAATTTGGAGTTACTTGTTTCAATCGCAGAACAAATCTCCAAATCTTCAAGTTGTTGAGGAATATCTAACGATACTGGTTTTCTACCGATCCAATTTTGTGTACATATCAGAGCTTCCACTGTTTTAGGTGTCAAAGAACTCCTAAAAGAATCAAGAATCCTCCCACCTGTACTAAATATTGATTCAAAAGATACAATCCACACTCGAATGGCTAAAACAGCTTGGGCATTTTTCGATAAAACTCTATATTTAGACTCATTTGCTTTCCACCATGCCAAAACATCAAAATTATCATCAGTTTGTTCACTCGGGTTAGATAAATATCAATCCACATCATTCTTTAACTCGAGTGAATTTTGCTCATCTCTTCTTCATTTGTATTTTGATAATACTAATATTGAACCACTCAAATTCTCTTCATCAATTGTGTCCATCTCCATACTCATGGACTTAGAAATGAGTCTTGATTTCGATTGATGATGATCTTGAGCATTATCATAAAACTTTTAGTAATCATACAAACGAATTAAATAATTCTTTATGCCATCCACCATCACTTTAGCCATAGCATCTTCATAAATATTCGAAAAGAAAAATGATATGTAATCCAATTTGTAACGAGGATGAGTACCACTGCTATGAATATCAACTTATTAATTCTTTCCACTGAGCCCCAATATTTATCCTACTTAACTTTCATATTTGAACTCATGTTACTTAAAACAGAATTCACATTTGTACTCTACTGAATTAAATGTTCTCGAATACCCCAACGTTCATGAAAATAAGAATTAGAAGTCACATATAAAGAACCACTTATCTTTGTAGTGACATCATAGAAAACCTTAAAAAACTTTACAAACGCTGCAACGTTTTTCCAATCATCAATGATTGGTGGCCTATTCTTTTGTTTCGATGGTCCTCTCTTTGAAGTAATCAACGTAATCTAATTCTTCTTACTCTAATATTTTGAAAGCTTTTTCAAATTTCAAGTCATGATCAAGCATCAAATAAGTGGAATTCTATCGAGTCGCCACATCCAAACAAACAAGTGCTTTACATTTAATTTTTTCTAGTTCAACACGATCTTTAAATTTTGTCAATCTCTTGGGGGACGATCTAACATACCTCACGTCATTGTGAACACTAGAAATGGAGTCATGCATTTGTTTAAGCCATTCATTCACAATCAAATTAATTATGTGAGCACAACACCTCATGTATAATATTTCTCCATCTAAGACAAGTGAATTCCAACTTCTAAGTCTTCTCATAATATATGAAATAGTTATATCATTGAAACTTGCATTATCAACTGTGATAGAGAAAACTTTATCGATTCTCCATTCCAATAAACAACTCTTAATAATCTTGCCAATTATCTCTCCCTTGTGGTTAGCAACTTGACAAAGGTTGAGAATTCCAAATTCAATTCTGAACCAATAAAATGTACGGTGATTACCATGTAATTAATGTTTTGCAATGAAGTTCATGATTTAGTGGTAAGACAAACCCTCTTGGAATTACAGACTAACAAATCTTTAACTTTTTTTTTTCTTTGAGATAAAGCTAAAAAATATATCTTTAGCAATGGTTACTCTTGAGAGAGGGTCAAACTTAGGACATGCAATACTACAAAACAATTTGAAACCCTCATTCTCTACAAATTTAAATGACAATTCATCCATAATTATCATCTTGACACATGCTGCTCTACATCTTGTTTGACTAAATAATAAAGTAACAATATTACTACCGCCCTTTCCATCTATTGAACGTTGAAAACTTAGAGTGGTTTGTCATTTTTCCTCCACCTTATATTTGTATTTTCTACACTTATTTTTTAAGTGCTTCCATGACATGCTAGTTCCATAAGAATTAGTATCACAAGCATACTCCTTAGAACAATAGTTGCACTTGCACCTTCTGTTATTGTTCTCTAATCTTGTAAAGTGATCCCACAAGGTTGATTTACTAGTTTTCTTCTTCTTAAATTCAGATTGTGAGGTAGAAATGGCTGAAAGCAGAGAGTAGTGGAGAGAGCAGATGGATTTATGTAGAAATTTAAAATAACTTGATTTAAAATAACATGATTTTAAACAGTCATTTCTCTTAAAGGACGCAGAGAGGGAGACATTTCCCTCGAGTTAAGAGAGGGAGACACTTCACTCGAGCTAAAGGACGCAGAGAGCAGAGGGAGGGTGACTACTGCCTACGACTAGAGCATATAGCAGAGAGGGAGGGAGAGAAAAATTTCTTTTACTAATGATGTAATTATTGGGTTTTGAAGTGTCAGGTTTGGGCTTGGGTTTGGTTAGAGACAAGATTGTAGATTGGGCTTTGACTTTGGCCCTTTGGGCTTTAATTTTTTTTCTTCTTTTTTTAATATTTTTGGGTTGGGTCGGGTTGACCCAATCATTTTCTTTTGGTACCCAAACCCAACCTAAATCAGATTGGGTTAAAAAAAAATGGACCCAACCCAAACCCGAAATCCAATACAACCCAACCCAACCCTTATATTTTGGGTTGGGTCGGGTTGGGTTCTCGGGTTTTCGGGTTGGGTGTACACCCCTACAACATTCCAAGACTCTACTCATAAAGTGTCTAATGCTCACATGAAGTCCAAAGCATGGACTATTGTAAAATTTAGAAAATTGAAATTGAAATTGATGACATAGTTCATATAGGTTGATTTGGATACAAAGGACAAAATCAAACTTTCTTAAGGATAAATTGGTGACAACAACTTAAGTTAACTAGGTAAGTGGTCTTACTATCGACATAGTTATATTTGATGTTGACACGTGCCTCGTGGTTCGCCACGTGTCATATATATTGATATGTGTGAATTGTTTGTGGATCGATATGCTTCTGATATGTTATGTATATGTTAAAATATGTGAATTGTATGATAATAATTACGGTACGATATATTCAATGATATGTTTGAGATAAGATACGAGAAGGATGCATAAAACAAAATGTAACGATAGGAGTAAGATACGTTCATGAAACGTTAAGGATAAGTTACATACCGAAGTGCTATGGATATGAGAGATTGATAAAAAAATACGATTAGGTTATGGGTAGAAAGGGATAGGTGTGTGATTGATAGAACGATACCGTTAGGAAACGTTCCTGTAATGATATGATTAAGGTACGTTCATGTAACGACATGACTGTGATAGATATAAGAACGTTAAGACTATGATAAGTTAGGAAACGATATGACCACGAAGTGTTTACGATATGATATGATTATGATTTATATATATATGTTGTCATATGATATGAAATATGTTATGGTATGATATGTATATGGTGAAATGTTATGTTAAAAGCATGAGACGTTATGTTATGTCTCCTAAATATTGTGTATACAGCATAATTTGAATGACATGAAATCACAATAAATGACATGAAATATAACTCTGTTAGAATAATGTATAATATAAGAACTGAAGAATGAGAAATGATATGATATGAATGATGAATGGTATGTGAAATGAAATTAAAAATGATATGATATGTACAAAACACTAGCAAGGTTGTATTAAATGACAATGAAAAAGAAAAAATGTTGGGACCTCATGTATTATGTGTGCTCATGCATTGGGGGATAACCCTATTCCCTCACAAGGGTACGAATGCATACATCCATTAGGTAGGTGAAGTATCGTTATGTTTTACATAATGTTGTCGTGATAGTTACTAATTCTAATGGGTGTCTGGTAAAAGTTGATCTACTAGAGAAGGCTCGCCCGACAAGAAAATGGGCCATACTCGCATGTATGGGTTGTGTGTAGAGTATATGGTACACATCCAAGTTGCCTATTAGAATAGTGTGGAAAAATAGACTGATATGATAGGTCTCGTCATTGCATTCGCATGTTCTTGCATTTAACCCTCAATGGTGGGTTTACTTACTGAGTATTTCTTAAAATACTCAAGCCACGTGCTACTTTTATTTTAGGTTAAGGAAATGCATTCCTGTACGATTGACGATGACATCACACTCGAGACCATGGCACATGCATAGGTAGTCGTATTATTTTCTTAGACTTGAGCTAGAATAGGATGTTTTTTTTATTTAAACGTTTATTATTTTATTTCGTCTTTTGTTGTGTCGTTTTTATAAGTGTTTTCAAAACACGCAAGTCCATGGCAGTATTTTAAGCTGAAGGTTATGTTTTATGAAAGTTTAAATGGAGTATTTCCGCATTCAATGTTTATGATTGTATACAGTAGTGACCTTAAATTAAGTAGAAAAATTGAGTCGTTACAAATACTTAAGAGAACAACTCATCTACTTTCGTTATATAGAAAGAGTGAATTCCATCTCATGATATTATGCTTCCAACTCCCTATTTGGTCAAGTCTCTAAAATAGTATGCATATTGAATCGACTAAAAGAGTCATTCTCACCCAAGTAAATCAAAAGATAAGCCCTCACGGGCAGAAGTTCATAACTCACTCAGGATTAAGATCAAGTCGCATATGATCATCATGTGAAATATTAATCTTCTCAATTAACGGATTGATAGAGAGTGATTAAATATTTCTTGGTTCAGTCTTATACAAACTCTTTGTATAGGATACCTCCACTTACATGTCTCCACATGAACGATTTGGATCAAATCATGTGTATCGATTACAAAGTGGGTCGTATCAATAGTGTTACTAGGATAAGACACCCAACCTTATCCATATACTATAGACCCTTTAGGTTATTACTTGAACACGATCCTTTTATATGTCAACTATATAGTGTTCAAGATTACATTAATAACCTTGGATTTTCATACGATGGTTACAAATAAAATATTAAAAATTATTGTCAAAAACTAAATAAACAATTACAAGGCTTTGGGGCATAAATCCAACACAACAGTGGTTGGTTACCCGATATGCACATTTATTTCTTTCGAAAATCATAAAAGACACAAATGCGGCCCCAAAACAATTATTTTCATGGTCAATCGTCATGTCAATAAACAACAACATCCATATAAGAATTCATATAATAGCATACACATTTAAGAGTACTTTAGAAAACAAAACAATTTAGTTTTAATAAAAAGTCCCTTGTTTTCCCTAATTGTAACTAGAAATATCATACCAACTCTTACTTGATTGGGTTTTATCACTCACCCTTCTCTGGTCTAACTCCTAATTTCCATCAGAGGCATGGGTAGTTGCTTTGACTTCACACCTTACTATTGAAAGTTAGAGAAAACTATCAGTGATTTTTGGCGGTGGCAACGACGATGGGCTACGGTGCTCATGGCGGTCAATGGGTGGTTGCGGTGACACGGAGGAGAAATGAAGAAAAAGAAAATGCAGAGAAAAGAGGACGTTGATGACAGGGCGGTGGTGACAGTCCTCCAGTTGCATGCACAGAGAAAGTAAGACAAAAGCATGATGGGTGGCTAGAGCTATGGACTCAACTCTATCTTTTTATTTATTTATTTATTTATTTTGTGGGCTTGCTATTCTTCACAAGTGATTAAGGGCGCAAATAATTTTTTTTTTTTGTGGGTAGGGGTGGTCTTCACAGGAAATTTAGGGCGTAGGAGGAAGCCTCCACACTTGGAAGAAGGACTCACCAGCCATACTTGTAGATTCTCTCTCGGTACTATGATTTGTGGTGGGAGTCATACTTTGTAGATTCTCTCTCCGTACAATGATTTGTGGTGGGAAGAGCTACTTCTCACACCTCCAGCTTTCTCTAATGATGCCAAGGGGCCTCTTGTCTGCATGGCCAACTCCATCTCCGTCTTCAATACCCTCCACTTGTTTGCAGGTGAATGCTTTCGTCTTTGCCTTTGTACCCAATTTCTATGTTATATATCAATTAGCTTAACACTTCATCCGTTTTGGACCTTTCTTCCTCTTCTTTATATTACATCATTAGTCACAAGGCCTTGGTGACATCAGTCACTGTGGGATCGGCGTCCAGTCTAGCTAGTAAGATGTCGTTGTTCTTATTATTTATTTTATTTTGAAATTGGTATCTATTTAATCTATAAATGTTCATTATTTTTATACTAATTGAAGTATACTACAAACAATAATAATAATTAAATACAAATTTATATTATATGTCCAATAGGTTACAAACTTTCATATGTATGTATCTACCTACATATGAATGTATGTATATGGGATCTTGATATTAGTATTTTTCCTAGTAAAATGAGAACATTGATATACATATGTATGTATGTACGTGCGTACATATGTATATATGTATGTATGCATATGAAATCTTGAATATTAGCATTTTTTCTCATGAAGTAAAATGATGACTTTAATGTATTTGAAGATATTAATATGAAATGGAAATAAATTTGTTGATGATGGTGGAGTTATGGAAAAAATTTGTTGATGGTGTTGAGTTGTTGTTGTATGTGTTGTTTATAAAACATAGTTTGAAATCGTGCACTAAATGTTCATAAATTATGTTGTTCATAAAAAAATAATTTGAAATGGTGCACTGAATGTTCATAGATTAAGAGGAAGCATCGCTTGAAAAAGGAAGTATAAATTAACATAAACTTCTCATCAATCGCTATTGAAGATATCAAAGTTTCAACGGCAATAGAGTGTAACATATGTTTTAGGGTTTTGTAAGAGGAAGCATCGTATGGAGGAGGGTTTCAATAGCGTCAAGAGATATTAGGGTTTAACATGTGTTGTAACAGAAAATTATCATTAACAGCTGAAGATATCAAGGTTTAGGAGGTGTTGTAACAACCCGACTTTCTGCACAGTCATCAGTCGAAGTCGTCACTTAATAATAAAAAATTTCTAATTTAAAATAGGGCAAACATGCTAAATATATTTTATTAAAAAAGTCATAGTTGGATACTACTTTTTATATAATTTAAAAACCTATCATTTTAATGACTAAGGAAAATGAAAGCATTTCAAAATTGACGAATAGTTCCCATACACATGTTTGAACAAAACTTAAAATAAGAAAAAAACATTCCAAAATTTCCTAATTCCCATGTTCCAATATTACATATGTTTGAACAAAATTTTAATTAACAAAACAACACCATTCCAAAATTTCTTAATTCCCATAAATTAAGTTGTTCCAACCAAATTTAAAACTAACAACTTCTAAGTTTGTATAAATCAGGGAGGTTTGAACAAAACTTAAAATCATTCCAAAATTTCATAATTTCCATAAAGTATGAATGTTATAACAAAACATAAAATAATAAAATAAGTTCAATGCAAAAGTTTCTTAAAAATAAATTAAAACATAAAACTCTAAGTTGTCCTATTACTATTTTTTTTCCACCATTGCTTGTCACTCCCCTACAAAAAAATCTTGGCCTTACTACAAATCATGTAAAAGAGAGTGAGTACAAAAATATTCAGTAAGGTTCTCCTTTATTGGAGTCAAACATGTAAACTATCATATAGTTCATCAATCAAAATCAAGACACCTCGGTGGTTGATTACTTGTAACACACAACGCGTAATCTACTCACCTAAAATAGTTTTCAGTATCACTTCTTAGTGACCAACCGTGGTTGGTTACCCAATACACAAAGTGTGTGTCTATTTCATTTTAAAACAGGCTTCCTTTTCACCCTCCTCGTCACTCCCATGCTATAACATTGGCGAATAAAAGAAATATTGTAAATTAGGGTGAGTAGCCTTGTCCTTGTGAAAATCATTTAAAACATGGTGAGTATGAAAATACACATTCTCCTTTGTTGGGGTCAGAAATAGTTTTCAGCAATTACTCCTTAGTTACCAATAGTGGTTGGTTACCCAATACACACAACGTATAACCCTTACCACATTTATAAATGTCAGCAATCACCCATGTGATTCATAGCTGTTGGTTACCCGATATTCACATTTATTTCATTAAAAATTCATAGCATGCACAAATCCAACCCCAAAACAATTATTTTCATGATCAATCGGCATGATAATAAACAACAACATCAGTATAACAATTCATATAATAGCATACACATTTAACGGTATTTTAGAAAACAAAACAATTTAGTTTTAATAGAAAGTCCCTTGTTTCCCTCGATCGCTACTAGAAATATCAGACCAACTCTTACTTAGATCGAACCTACATCAATACATTTAGGTTCACTTGGTTTTTATCACTCACCGTTCTCTAGTCTCAACTCCTAATTTTCATCACAGGTGTTGGTTACTGCTTCGACTTCACACCTTAGTATTGAAAGTTAGAGATAACTATTAGTGGTGAGTAGGGGTATACGTGGTTCGTGTTGAGTTGGGTTGAGATTTTTTTTTTACCCAACCCAACCCGAAAATTTTCGGGTTGGGTTTGCGTTAGGTTGTTGAGTTGTTAAAAAAAATATTTATCCAAAATTTATAATTATTCCCATACAATCTTAGATAAAAGATATTAAAAGTTCACAAATATACACAAATCATCTATAATTGTTCACACAAACAAAATAATAATAAATAAATAAATGACATCATAGTTCGAGGGCCCAAAATTATTAGAAATATATATATATATATATATATATATTTTGTTATAATAATATTGCAACAAATAGATAAAAAATACAATAAAAAAATAGATAATAAATACAATAAAATTTAGAATGAACTATCAATCTTGTAACAAAATCTTTAAATCTATTAAAACTAATTTTGTATCGATCAAATTTTGTGTCACTATTTTACATGGTAAAGAATTCTTAAAATAATTACGATTTCAGTACCACGTATTAGATGTTGATCCAAAAGCTGTTAAACACTAGATTGATCAAAATATTTTTAGCCTTTTGAAAATCTAGATATTTAAATTTATTTATTTTTCACCAAGTTCGCTAAGAAAAATGATAGATGGAAAGTAAAAAATTTTCTAAAAAACTTTAAAAGTGCTTTCCAACCAAAACAAATATAAAAAATCCCAATTTTTAAAAATTTATTTTAGAATTCATAAAATGGAAACATATGCTTTAAAATAAATTATTCAAATATAGGTATAATCTATTAACATCATAGACATCTGAAACAAAATAAGGCCATGTTTCAAATATATGTATAGTTTATGAACATTGAACATTATAGATATTATTTATAATTAATAAACCTATCATAAATCATATTCTTAAATTAAAGGATGGTTTGGTAGTTTATTTATATTTAAAAATGATATAAAATATTAGAATAATATGAAATATTAATGTATTTTTAATATATATATATATATATAAAGAAACCAAACAAAACAAACTAAAAATAGTAAAATAACATAAAAGAAATTAAATAAACTCAACAAAATATTAAAAAATACTAATCCATCTAACTAGTGCAAATCGAACTCGCGTGTGCGCATTTTTCAATTAGACCAAATACCAATTTGGCAATGCCATTATTACATTAAATTTCTTAATATATTTAATTCATCTCTCAGAAAAAGTAGTTTGGATTGGATTGGTCGGGGTTGTCTGGTCGAATATACTAGGGGTAAGTCAAATCTAGAATCGAGATTGGACTATATCAACCTTACGAAACTAATTCTTCACTATTTTTTGCCACGATGATGATAATGAGCTACGGTGTTTATGGTGGTCAATGGGTGGTTGTGGTGACACAGAGGAGGAAGAAAGAAAAAGAAAATGTAGAGAAAAGAGGACGTTGACGACTGAGCGGTGGTAGCGGCGGTCCTCCGGTTGTATGCATAGAGAAAGCAAGAGATAGGCACGGTGGGTGGCTTAAATTTATTTTTTATTTTATTTTACTATTATTATTATTATTATTATTTTGTGGGGCTGGGCTGTGGGGATTTAGGGCACAGGAAGCCTCCACGAAGAGGACAACCATACTTTCGATTCTCTCTAGCCATACGCTTGGAAGTTGTCGATTCTCTCCGTCCAAGGACAGCCATACTTCCGATTCTCTCTCCAGCCATACACTTGGAAGTGTTGGGAATAAACTGTTTTATTTTAATTTTGTTAATTTTAGTAGGTTTTGAAAATTGAGTCACAAAAAAAAAAAAAAGAAGAAGATAATAATCATAGGAGAGAGTGGGTTATGTGATAGCCAATTTTTTATTTTCGAAAACCTATAAATTAATTGGTTTTAGATGTTAAAAAGCATAGCAAGAGTTAGTACAATGTAATAGAAAATGGTTTTTCATAATTTCTTTGTCTCCTTGTCTTTCCCCTCTCGACATCTCCTTCACATCATCATGAGTGTTATTTTATCGAGTTAATTTTAGATCGAGCGTTTGTTTCTACAAATTCGTATCAGAGTCGATGGCGAATATGATGAGACAAATGCCGCTACCACGATTGACAAAGATGAACTACGAGAATTGGAGCATTGAAATGAAAGTTCTTCTCGGTTCTCAAGACGCATGGGAGGTGGTCGAAGAAGGTTTCGAAGAACCGAAGGATACCACAGGTTATACGGCGGCGCAAAACAAGGCACTAAAAGAATTACGATCGAAGATAAGGTGGCATTATACATGCTGTTCCGAGCTGTTGACGAGTCGGGCTCTTAAAAGATTGCAAGGGCAATTACTTCAAAAGAAGCGTGAGACACTTTAAAAAAGGTGTTCAAAGGAATTAACTGAGTCAATCAAGTGCGTCTCCAAACTCTGCGCGGCGAGTTGGAGAGCATGAAAATGAAGGAGTCAGAAAATGTATTTGACTACATTATGCGCGTACAGACCGTGGCAAATCAACTAAATCGAAACGAAGAAATGTTACCCGAGACGCGGGTTGTGGAGAAGATCTTGAGATCGTTAACAGACAACTTCCAGAATGTTGTATGTGCCATAGAAGAGTTGAAAGGACCTAGCGACGTTCACGGTTGATGAGCTCGCTGGTTCTCTCGAGGCACACGAGCAATGTAAGAAAAAGAAGAAGGAGACACTCGATCAAGCGCTTTAGACTAAGGCATCAATAAAGGATGAAAAGGTACTCCACTCTCAAAATACTCAAGGTAAAGGTCTTGGAAGTCGTGGGAATGGTCGAGGTGGTCAAGGCAACAGTTATGAAGAAAATTATAAGGAGAAGAGACTATCGAGTCAAGCAAATTGGCGTGGAAGAGGACGCAATCAAGGACGCGGTCAAGGATATAATTCCAACGTTCAGTGTTACAAATGTAAAAAATATGGCCACTATGCAAATAATTGTAACTTTGAAAAATGTTACAATTGTGGTAGAATGGATCACTATGGAAGAGATTGTCAAGCCGAGGAAAAGGTGGAAGAAACAATCAACCTAGCCTTGGATGACGCAACAAACGAAGACATTCTTTTGATGGCCCAAAATAAAGAGTTGAAAACAAAAGAACACGGCGGTGCGAAAGACGATGGTGATAGTCGTGAGATAGTGGAAACTGTTGGAAATGAGGTGATGCGCAGCGGATGTGGTGAAATCCTGATAGAGGAGACAAGAAAATTGAAGAAAGATAAACAACCGAATAACAGAGAGCCTGAGCTCGAAGAGAGAGAGCTCCATTGGCCGGAAAGGCAATTCGAAGAAAGAAGAAAGAGGATAAAAATGGAAGAAGAAAAGAAAGGGTTAGAAATAAAGGTTGAAAGGTTAGAGAAGAAAATTGTTGAGCTGAGTGAGAGTTCTCTTATCTCAAATAGGAGAAGGAAGAGAATGGACAGATAATCTCTGAACTTGTGAAGAAATTTGAAGAAGGTGTGAAGAAAGAGAATGGCCCATTAATGGAGATTGATGCTCTAGTGAACGAGCTAGTGAGAGAGGAGAAAGATATAGAGATGCTGACTCAACAGAGAGACTCACTCGACGTGAACCTGAATAAAGTTCGATAGGAGGAGTGAATCTATGACACACAATTGAGACACTCACTCATGATAAAGCCGAAATGAAGGAAGCAAAAATGGAAGTTGAAAACGTGGTTGTGGACTTTCAAAGAGAATTGAGTAAACTGAACGAAGCTATGACGTTTGAATCGAGCATGGCTGCGAAAGGGAGAAATGAGAAGTTGGTATCTCAAATGGGTTGTTCTTGAGAAGCTCCAAATGAAGTCTCATCAGAAAAGGACAAACTAAGTTTGCCGCTCGAGGACAAGGAGAGGAAATTGAAGAAGCTATGACTAAGCTCGAGAAAACGAAAGCTGCACAGGTGGAATCATTGAATAGAGCATTTAAGTTTATGGGGAGCTTTCTTGGGAATAAATTTAAATGAAAAAAAGGTAGTTTTTAATTTTGTTCATTTTAATAAGGTTTTTGAAATTTAGGAGTAGAAAAAGCCAAAGAAAAAAAAGATAGAAGGACAATAATTAGGAGAGATAAGGTTATTTGATAGCCAATTTTAGATTTTAGAAAAACTACATATTAATTAGTTTTCAATTTAAGAGCAGAGCAAGAGTTATAAAATGTAATAGAAAAGGATTTTTCAGAAATTTTTGTCTCGTTGTCTCTCCCCCTCTAGAAATCTCCTTCTGTAACGACCCAAAATTTTCTACTTAATTTAAAGTCGCAACTACATACGTACCATAAACATTGAATGCGGATGACTTCATTTAAATTCTATAAAACATAATCTTTATCTTATAACATAGCCATGGACATACGTGTTTCGAAAACATCTTTAAAATGACACAACAAAAGACTAAATAAAATGAATAAGAGTTTAAGTTAAAAACATCATTGTCTAGCCTAAGTCTAAGAAAACAAATACCACTACCCTATGCATGTGCCATGGTCTCGAGTTGCGATATAGATGTCAGCCGTACAGGAATGTCTTGCCTTAACCTGAAAAATGTAGTAGTACATGACTTGAGTATTTAAAGAAATACTCAGTAAGTGACCCCACTATTGGGGTTAAATGCAACAATCACATGTAATGAATGGGAGCTATCTTTCGTGTCGTTTCGTTTCGTTTTTCCTACGGTACTGTCCTAACAGGTAATTTTGACGTGTATCATATACTCTACACACAGCCCATATGTGCGAGTATGGGCTCACCAGCTAGTTCGCACACCGCTGGGCCACTTTCCTTATCCGGTGGGTGTACTCTGGGAGCCCCTTATGCTAGAACCCGTTAGAACTAGTAACCGTCACGACAACGCTATACAAAGCATAATGATAGTTGTCCTGCCATTGGATGTACGCGTCCGTACCCTCGTGATGGGATAGGGGTATCCCCCAAAGGCATGAGCACACATAATGCATGAGGTCCCAAAACTTTTCCATTTTCATTATCCTTTAATATAACCCCGCTAGCATTATGTATATATCATATCATTTTTCATATCGTTTTAAATATTGTTCATCATTCATATCATATCGTTTTAAATATCGTTCATCATTCATATCATATCGTTTTTCATTCTTCAGTTCTCAAATTATACATAATTCTAACGGGGTTATATTTCATGCCATTTATAGTAATTTCATGTCATTCATATCATGCTATATACACACAATTTAAGAGACCTAACATAACGTTCTATGCTTTTAACATAACATTTCATCATATGCACATCATACAATGACATATTGCATCACAATGTATCATATCATAAACAAGTCATAACGTAAATCGTAGTCATATCGTTTTCTAACTTATCATAGCCTTAACGTTCTTATACCTATCACAAACATATCATTACGTGAACGTATCTCAGTCATATCATCACAAGAACATAACCTAACGCTATCGTTCTATCAATCCTAACACTATCGTTCTATCAATCTATCACAAACCTATCCCTTTCTACCCGTAGCCTAACCGTATTCTTCCATCAATCTCTCTTATCCATATCACTTCGGTATGTGACCTAACTTTAACATTTCATGAACGTATTTTATTCCTATCGTTACATTTCGTTTTGTGCATCCTTCTCGTATCCTATCTCAAACATATCATTGAACACATCGTACCATAATTATTATCAAACAATTCACATATTATAACATATACATAACAAATAAGAAGCATATCGATCCATAGACAATTCACACATATCAATATATATGACACGTGCAGAACCACGATGCACGTGTCAACAACAAATATAATCATGCCGATAGTAAGGTCACTTACCTGGCTAGCTTAAGTCGTTGTCACAATTATATCTTTAATGAAAGTTCGATTTCGTCCTTTGAAATCCGAGTCAACCTATATGAGCCCATGACATCAGTTTTAGGTTTGAACTCTACAACATTAATTTTCTAATTTACATTGGTCCATTGTTAAAAGTCTTGAAATATTATATATCTATAATTATATTTTTATTAAAAATCTTATTTTTCATGGTTACTATTGTATAAGAGAGTAGATACAACTATTTCAATTTATTCTCGGATTTATTATTCAGTATTTACCCTATACCTTTCTCTCTATATTTAAGTTTGTTGTTTTTAATTCCTTAATCTTTTCTTTTATTTGTGCCTTTTAATTCTGTTCTCATGTATTACAAACTTACAATAGATACAGTGTTTCCTATTCATAAGTTTTGTTGGTCATTCTGTTTTTAATCTATTCATTTGGCTATTGATAAAAATTTAATCTAATATTTCTAATTGATTTGTTAGAATTAGTGTAAATGATTGACATTTAGTTTCTAACTCAAAGATAAACCATTGTAATAATTCAATGAATATCTAACAATAATTGGTTGGGATTTCTAAAAAAAATAGGATAAAAGAAAATGATTATTTAATATATACATTATTGACCAGATCTATTTTCACCCTAAATCTCTCCGTGAATCTTAACTGGGTTAAAGGTCATTCTCATTTTTTTTTTCTCTTTGAGTAAATGTGACAATTATTGTTTTTATGTTTCTTTATGTAGTAACTGTTACTTTCTGGCGTGGAAGGGATGAGAGGTCAGTGGATAGAAGCGGGGAAATGTTTTTATTTTTTATTTTATTATTATTATTATTATTATTATTTAACTATTTTTTTTAACAATTTTTTTTTATTTCTTTATTTCTTTATTTATTTTTGGGCTATTACCCCTTCACACCTGGTGAGCGTTATTTTATCAGATTAGTTTGAAAGCAAGAATGTTGGGAGTGATTGTGCACTCTATTATTAACCCCCTAAAAATGAAGAAAATTAGCTCCAACAATAATGAGTCAAACACTATCTCTCAATGTCACTTTTAGCAATAAACATTTAGATTTTGGGTTTGCTAAGGATTTCTTCCAAATACGAGAGAAATTCTCCTAAGATTTGATTTCATGATTTCTTCCAAATACGAGAGAAATTCCCTTGATTTCATGATTTCTTCCAAATACGAGAGAAATTCCCGTAAGATTTGATTTCTTCCAAATACGAGAGAAATTCTCCTACAGTTTTAAACAAAATTACCCACAAATTCTAGGAAGAAATCGAGTGACACAAAAGATCCAAGAATCGTGCAAACACTGGATCTCTCAATGTCACTTTAAGCTTCCCCTATAAAGTAGGGGAAATAGGCCAATCGTAATAGGCCAATGGTAGGCAATAAGCGTTTAGATTTTGGGTCTCATAGTCAACTTCTCCTGTAAAGTTGGGATAGGCCAATGGCAATAAAGTGTTTAGATTTTGGATCTCCTACTCTCTTATTTGTACCAAATGCGAGAGAATTTCTCCACTATTTCTCTTCAAACTTGTTCCTACAGTTTTAAACAAGATTACCCACAAATTCTATGAAGAAATCGAGTGCTGAAAGTGCCTAGAAACCATTTCTCCAATCCAATCCGCCATTGTTGAACTTTAAGGAAAACTTGAAAATCTAATTTGAGGATACACGGTAATTCGTCAAGCAAGGACGATCTCAAGCTGTTTCTGCCAAGGAATGTTTACATAGAAGATCACGAAGAGAAATAACCTCATTTATCTCTTACATCATAATCAAATTTATTTTTCCTTTATCTAATTATTCAAAATCATATCTCTGGTTCCCTTACACATTATTTAGATTTTAGTGAGCATGTTAGGTTATAGAAAAAAAACTAGAATGGCCAATATGTGTCAACAAAATAAAATAAAATAAAATAAAAATAAAAATAAAAATAAAAATAAAGTAAATACATATAGAGAAAAAAAATGGAAGATAAGAAGTAAATATAGAACATAGATGAATTGGAAGATTTGGGTGAAAAAAATAATACAGAGAGGAAAAGGAAAAGTTTAACAAAGAGAATGAAGATTTGGTGAAAAAAAATAATACAGAGAGGAGAGGAAAAGAAAAAGTTTACAAAGAAAAGGAAGATTTGGTGAAAACACATAAAACACGTGGAAGAAAAAATTAACAAAGAAAAGGAAGATTTGGTGAAAACAGATAAAATACATAGAAGAAAAAAAACACGAGATATGGAATTGATTATCTATATAATTCAATCATCTATTAAAATTGGCCAAAGATAATGGTGAACATAGTTAAAAATCTATTAAAATTGGTCAAAGATAACGGTGAACATAGTTAAAATAAAAAGAGAAGGGAAACATACCGTAAGAGTAAAGACTTTATTCATGCAAAGCCTCTCATGTTCACATGATGCTTAACACATGGACCCATATAGCTGATGTCGTGAACTCACATAGTTGACTTGGATTTCAAAGGACAGAGTCAAACTTTATTAATGATAAATTTGTGACTAACAATTTAAGCTAATTATTTAAGTGGCCTTACTATCGGCTCGGTTGAAAGACTTGTCTTATGTATGACGACACGTGCCCAGTGGCCCTTGCACGTATCATTTATGCTTTATGTTGTATGATAATGTGATGACGTTATATGATGACATTATATGATGACGTGATGACGTTGTATGATGATGTGATGATGTTGTATGATGATGTGATGATGTAATATGATGACTTGATGATGTTATATGATGATGTGATAATGTTATGTGATGACGTGATGACGTTAGGTGATGATGTGATAATGTTATGTGATGGCATTAGATGATGATATGTTGATGTTATATGATGATGTGATGACGTTAGATGATGATGTGATGATGTTATATGATGACTTGATGACGTTAGATAAGGATGTGATGATGTTATATGATGATGTTTTCCATATTGAGCATGCTATATGATGATGAGTGTCATATCGCATCGTGTCGTTAGATCGACATAGGACACAACCCTAAGAGCATGAAAATGATATTAATATAAATATCCACGAGCATGTGTTACCTAGAGTAATAAAGAGATGAGACTAGAGGGTTGTGTCAGAAGAGACATTATGATGGGTTTAGAGGGACCTCATGCATATTGTATGTTCATAAGCATAGGGCTACTTCCCTTTGAGATGACGAATGCAGACGAGCATAGTATGATGATGAGTGCGAATGCTCACAGATGAGGGTGTTCATGAGGCACATGACACTATGGGGTTCCCTGACCTCCGGACGTTACTACAAATTAGCAAGACTAGAGGGTTTAGGGGGTGTGCAAGGGCTCTAGGGACTCACACTCGCACGTGTGAGTCGTATTTAGGGAAGTACTACACATCCAATTTTTTCGAGACTGAAGGTCACCCCTATGATGTTAGAGATAGGTTTCTAAACCATGATTGCATGTGTTTGCATTTGCATGGCCCTCTATAGTGGGGCCTCTTACTGAGTATTCTTTGAAATACTAAGACCGAGTGCCATATCATTTTTCAGGTAAAGGCAACACGCACTTGTATGGAGGACGACAACATCGCCAACAGAGACTATGGCACGTGCATAGGGAAGATTCATATTTAAATTTCTAGTTTTAGTTTCGAATAGATTTTTATGCATTTCATCGTTTTAAATTATTTTTTATTGCTCTTAAGTTCTCTAAATTTCAGTATTTCATATTTAAATATGTAAAATGGCTGTGTTTTCAAGAGAAAAAGTTGTTTTAAGCGTTTTTTTGAAGTTTAAGTTATAAATGATGTTCATGTAAGAGTTATATTTCCGCATTATAGATAAGCATGAGACATTAGTAGTGACTATGAGTGTGAAAAATTAGGGTCGTTACCGAAATGGTGGAAATATACGGTTCATCCTCTTCTTTTGTTTTTCTAAATTTGAACCTCCTTCCATACTGGTTCTCGTGAAAAAAATTTATGGTTCTAGAAACTAGACACAATAAGAGTCTGTGGAAGAAAATTTGAAGCAATTTGGATAGTAGAAGCTCAAGAACGGAAGTCCTGAACATCGACCATGAGTTATGTAATAGCCCAAAAAATAAATAAAGAAATAAAGAAATAAAAATAATTATAAAAAAATAGTTAAAATAATAATTATAATAATAATAATAATAATAATAAATAAATAAATAAATAAACAAAAAATCCACTTTCCCCACTTCTCTCCACTGACCTCTCATCCCTCTCTCATCCCTCCCCACAATTATCTCTCCTCAACCACTGCTTACACTAGAAAGTAATGGTTACTTAAAAAATAAACAGAAAAACTACTTGAAAAAAAAATGAGAATGACCTTTACCCAATTGAGATTCACGTGAAGATAGATCTGAGATCATGAGATCAACGTATATATTAAATCCTCATTTTTCTTTTATTCTATTTTTTTAGAAATCACAGCCAATTACAGTTACATCTTTATTGAATTATTAAAATGGTTTAGCTTTCCATTAGAAACTCAATCTCAATCATTCATAGGAATGCTAGTAAATATATTAGATTAAATCTATATCCGTAGCCAAATTAATAGAATAAAAATAGAATGGTAAGAAAATTTGTGAACACTAAACAGTGAGATAATAAAAGATTTGGAAACAAGATTCAGTAGAAATTTGGAATATATGAGAACAAAATTAAAATGCAATAGATAAAAAGAAGAGAAGATTAAAGAATTAAAAATCACAAACTAAATATAGAGGGAAAGGCACAGGGTAAATACAGATAGTAGTAAAACCCAAAATAACTTGAAATAGTTGTATTACTTTTTTTCATACAACAGTAACCATGGAAAATAAGATTAGACTTTTAACAATGAATAATGTAAATTAGAGAAATAAGTGTGTAGAGTTCAAACTTGAAACTGATGTCATGGGCTTATATAGGTTGACTCGAATGTCAAAGGACGGAATTGAACTTTCGTTAAAGATATATTCGTGACAACGACTTAAGCTAGCCAGGTAAGTGACCTTACTCTCGGCATGGTTATATTTGATGTTGACACGTGCCTCGTGGTTCTGCACGTGTCATATATATTGATATGTGTGAATTGTCTGTGGATCGATATGCTTCTTATATGTTATGTATATGTTATAATATTTGAACTGTATGATAATAATTATGGTACGATGTGTTTAATGATATGTTTGAGATAGGATACGAGAAGGATGCACAAAATGAAATGTAACAATAGGAGTAAAATACGTTCATGAAACGTTAAGGTTAGGTTACATACCAGAGTGATATGGATAAGAGAGATTGATGAAAGAATACGATTAGGTTACCGGTAGAAAGGGATAAGTTTGTGATAGATTTATAGAACAATAGCGTTAGGATACGTTCTTGTGATGATATGACTAAGGTATGTTCACATAACGGTATGACTATGATAGGTATAAGAACGGTAAGGCTATGATAAGTTAGAGAACATATGACTACGAAGTGTTTACGTTATGACTTGTATATGATATGATACATTGTGATCCAATATGTCATGGTATGATATGTATATGATGAAATGTTATGTTAAAAGCATAGAACGTTATGTTAGGTCTCTTAAATTGTGTGTATACAACATGATATGAATGACATGAAATATAACCCTGTTAGAATTATGTATGATTTGAGAACTGAAGAATGAGAAACAATATGATATGAATGATGAACGATATCTGAAACGATATGAAAAATGATATGATATGTACATAATGCTAGCGGGGGTGTATTAAATGATAATGAAAATGGAAAAATGTTGGGACCTCATGCATTATGTGTGCTCATGAATTGGGGGATAGCCATATTCCATCATGAGGGTACGAACGTGTACATCCAATGGCAGGACAACGATCGTTATGTTTTTCATAGAGTTGCTGTGACGGTTACTAGTTCTAACCGAGTGTCCAGTCTAGAAAGCGTCCTAGTGTATGCTCGCCCGACAAGTAAGGTGGCCCAGCGGTGTGCGAACTGACTGGTGAACCCATACCCGGTATGGGTTGTGTGTATAGTATATGGTACACATCCAAAATTATCCGTTAGAATAGCACCTTAGGAAGACAGATTGAAAGATAGGTTTCATCATCTCATTTGCATGTGATTGTTGCATTTAACCCCAATAGTGGATGACTTACTGAGTATTTCTAAAAATACTCAAGCCATGTGCTACTACATTTTTTTCAAGTTAAGGCAAGGCATTCCTGTACAGCTGACGACGACATTGCAACTAGAGACCATAGTACATGCATAGGATAATGGTATTTATTTTCTTAGACTTAGGCTAGAATATGATGTTTTTAACTTAACCGCTTATTTATTTTATTTCGGGTCTTTTATTGTGTCATTTTAAAGATATTTTCAAAACACGTAAGTTCATGCCTGGGTTTTAAGATAAATGATATGTTTTATGGAATTTAAATGAAGTCTTCCCCGTCCAATGTTTAGAATATGTATACAGTAGCGACCTTAAATTAAGTAGAAAATTTCGGGTCGTTACAAGTTAAGTAGCCACCTTAAACTTTTCTTAAGAAATACTTGAAGGAATCACTTGAATTTTTATATGAACCCTAAACCAAGTATGATATAAGGATATATTAAAGAAAAACTCAAAGAACCGTTAGTTAAGACATTGAACTAAACAAATTACTCGAAATTTAAGTAATGTTAAAATAACCCATTAGTGTAAAATGACCATAATGCCCCCTAAGGTAATTTACCTTCCGTTCATGACCTAGATGACCTCCAAATTCTATGAAAATATGTACAAGATCTTTTTTTATGATTTTTGATGATGTGGTGAAGTTTGAAAGCCATTGGAATTCGTTAAGTAGAAAATCCAAGAATTAGAGGTAAAATGACCAAAATTCTCCCAGGACTATTATGATAATTCAAGGTCATACACCTTTCAAATAACTTGCTACTTCTTATAAGGACTATTCCTAAGGATAAGAAGCTATGTTCAAGAGTTGAAGTTGATTAGAGCACGCTTGGAACCTAAACCAAGATAAAACCTAAGAAACGCCGAAAGAAAACATCTCAAGATTCAAGACCCTTCTAGAACCCTCGATGAATTCATTATGAATGTATGATTTTCTAGAATAATTCAGGCTAGCTATTATAATGGGTTGATATAATTATGAATGGATGTTACAACTTATGCCTCAAGGAATTAAGAACCCTAGAAACTTACACGATTAAGAACCAAGAACAATATCACACAAGCTCTACAATTACCAAGTAAGAAGAATGCTAGGTACCACTCAAGAATAAGGGACCAAGGTCCTCAGACACAAAAACTCAAGAATGCTAGGTAATACTCTAATCATGTCCAAAGTGACACATGAACTCCCACCACGCAGTGATTTCTGAGGCCCAAGGTTTCCTCTTCTAGGTGGGATGCCTTGCACCATGTTTCCTTGCAAGATATCATGTTTGGCCTCACGTTTCCCTCACCTTGATGAGATGCCTTGCACCATGTTATGGGTACCCAAAGAATTGTAGGATGTCATGTTCATGTATGTACCGATCACATGACCATTATCTTCTATCATGGTGAGTAGTCTAGAGCCACGATGGAACAAGAAGAGAGTAAGTTACCTTAGCCAAGAATCTAGAACCTCCTAAGACCTCCCATGGTACAATATGCTCATGACTTAGACTACGTTGCTTGGAACGCATGAAGCCTTAAGCGTAGGTTTTCAAATTATGCCGCTAGGAACACATGAAGCCTTGGACATATGTTTTAAGACTATATCGAACGACAAGCCCTAAGATGCGGGTTCAAACTACGTCGCTTGGAACACATGAAGCATTGGGCGTAGATTAAGACAGTGTCACTCGGAAAGCATGAAGCCTTGAGCACATGTTGTCAGGTACATGGCTAGTGCCGTAAATTCTAGGAGGAGTGCCTTGAAGAAAGAAACAATAATAGAACAAGAGCCTAGAAAGTACCAAGAACAAGACAAACATCAAGGACTGGAACATGAATCAAGATTCAAGTTCTAAGGATAAGAACCAAGAACCAAGAACCATAGTACTAAGGTTTTTATAGTCGCACAATCGTTGGCCTCAAAGGAGGATGAATTATGAGATCCCACATCAATTGGAGAGAGAAGAGAGTGCTAGCGAGGATGCTGAACATTGAAGGAGGGTAGATTGTTAGATCCCACATTCATTGGAGAGGTGAACGAAACATTCTTTATAAGGTTGTGAAAACTTCTCCCTAGAAGACACGTTTAAAAAACTTGAGGGGTCCCAAATGGGAAAGCTCAAAGAGAATTAGACTGTTACAAATGGTATCAGAGCAAGACACCGGGCGGTATGCTTGTGAAAATGCTGAGCCCCAAAGATGGGTGGATTGTGAGATCCCACATCGATTGGAGAGAGGAACGAGTATTAGCGAGGATGTTGGGCCCCGAAGGGGATGAATTGTGAGATCCCATTTCGATTGGAGAGAGAAACAAGTGTCAGCGAGGATGCTAGATTCTGGAAGGGGATAGATTATGAGATCCCATATTGATTAGAGAGAGAAACGAGTACCAGCGAGGACGTGGGGCCCTAAAGGGGGTTGATTGTGAGATCCTACATCGATTGAAGAGAGGAACGAGTGCTAGTGAGGCTTTGTGAGATCCCACATTCGTTGGAGATGGAAACAATACATTCTTTATAAGGGTGTGAAAACCTTTTCCTATTCTTAGTAGACGCATTTTGAAAACCTTGAGGGGAAGCCCAAAAGGGAAAGCCTAAAAAGGACAAATCTGACCGCGTTGAACTTGGACTGTTATATATACAAAGTTAAAACGAAGGTTAGTCTATGGCCCTCTGATAAGTATATGTAACGACCCGAAATTTAAGGTCGCTACTATATACTGTACCATAAACATTGAATGTGAAAGACTTCATTTAAATTTCATAAAACATAACCTTTATCTTAAAACACAGCCATAGACTTACTTGTTTCGAAAACATCTTTAAAACGACACAACAAAAGACTAAACAAAATGAATAAGAGTTTAAGTTAAAAATATCCTATTCTAGCCTAAGTCTAAGAAAACATATACCACTACCCTATGCATGTGACATGGTCTCGATTTGTGATGCCATCGTCAGCCGTACAAGAATGCCTTGCCTTAACCTGAAAAATGTAGTAGCACATGGCTTTAGTATTTAAAGAAATACTTAGTAAGTGACCCCACTATTGGTATTAAATGCAACAATCACATGCAATGAGATGATGGGACTTATCTTTCATTCCATTCTCCCTACGGTGTTGTCCTAATGAGTAACTTTGGACATGTACCATATACTCTACACAAAGCCAATATGTGCAAGTATGGACTCACTAGCTAATTCGCACACCACTGGTTCAATATCCTTATTTGGTAGGCATATTCTAGGAGCCCCTTATGCCGGACACCTGTTAGAACTAGTAACCGTCACGGCAGCGCTATGCAAAGTATAACGATCGTTGTCCTGCCATTGGATGTACGCGTTCGTACCCTCGTGATGGGATAGGGGTATCCCCCCAAATGCATGAGCACACATAATGCATGAGGTCCCAAAACTTTTCCATTTTCATTATCCTTTAATACAACCCCGCTAGTATTATGTACATATCATATCATTTTTCAGATCGTTTCAGATATCATTCATCATTCATATCATATCGTTTCTCATTCTTCAGTTCCCAAATCATACATAATTCTAACGGGATTATATTTCATGCCATTTATCATAATTTCATGTCATTCATATCATGCTGTATACACACAATTTAAGAGACCTAACATAACGTTCTATACTTTTAACATAACATTTTATCATACACACATCATACCATGACATATTGCATCACAATTGATGGTGTTAATATAACACATGTGGAAGCAATTTGGATCTTAGGCACTCTAAGTACATCAATTATAGTGAATTAGCTAGCATGTTCAAAAGCATTAAAACTCAATGAGTTTGAATACTAACCAAATTTTGTGGGGTTTATTTGGCAAACATGCAAGTTTGGTTAAACCAAATTTTGACACCTCAAAATTCTCCTAACTCAAACACGGATTTTTCCATTAAATGAAGTCAACATCTTGACTTTCTTCATTTTGATTCAACAATTAATTTGAATAATTAATTTCAAATTAAAGTAATATGAAATGATTAATTAAACTATTTAATTAATATTTAATATTAATTCAAATGCCAATCCCAATCAATTCCGACACATATTTGATTAAGATGTTTAAATCTTATTTAAATACCTCAGATTCTCTCTTTTTGTTTAACTCGTAAATAAAACAAAAATGCGGTTAAATATATCGTATATATGTAGCGCATATTCCCTAATATGAATTCGAACACTTCGAACTCACTCGTCACACTGTTTTATGGTTTAGTTCGATATGAGCTAGCAGAGGGACCTAATGGACCTATAGATCATGGGCTCCAACGATCCAAGATTAACCGGTTAAACTCATTAACCTTGTTAACCAACATTCGTTAACTACTAGGACACTCCACTATAGCCTAGTAGTTGCACTCCCCTCACTATAGATATATTTCTGTTCATTTGATATAACCATGATTAGTAAGTCGATCCTTGACAGGTTGTTCGTAACTATAGCTGGGTCAATTTACCGTTTTACCCCTGAAGTTACTTCTTGTTCTTTATGTCTCACTGATCCTCTAATGAACAATTGGTTTGTGGTCCAACCAGTAAATCGAATCCCTCTCAGAACAATGAGAGGGTGGGTCCCCTTGTTCAAGACCTGGAGTTAGTGCTTAAGAGAACTACCTCTCTTCTATCCCTAAAAGTGGGTAGGAGCGAATTCCATCTTGCACCCCACGTCCCCAACCATTCACCCAGTCTTACCTCTGAAATTGGATGCCTATTGAGTCAGCGAACTCGAGCCACTCTCATCCATGAAAATCTAAGGATAATTCTGAATAAACAGGAGTTCATGGTTAGCTTAGGATTAAAATTGAATTACCTAGGTCATCGAATGAAAAGAAAATCAGTCTCGACAGTATAAAGTGAGAGTGATTTTCTTCATGGTCCGATCTTATGCAATACTCATTGCATAGGACACCCTCACTCACATGTCTCCACATGTACAATTTAGTGATCACATTGTTTATGTCATATACAAAAGTGAGCCGCATCCATAGTGTCCCCAGGATAAGGTACTCAGCATTATCCTCATACTATAGATCATTTTGACTATATACTTGAACTTGATTCACTCTTATGTCTCTACATATAGTTCAAGTAATCATACTATAGTCACAGTGTTCTTAGTTTATTGGATTTAGATTAATAATCGTAAAGTTCACTTTATTCAATAACAATCTTTACTGAATAAAAACAATAATAACTTTATTGAAAACAGAATATGTTTTTGTTTACATACTGTGAGTTTTAGGACATAAAACCCAACAAACTTCCACTTGGACTAAAACTCTAGTGGGGTTTTATAATGTTGAGTTGAGAGAAAGACATAAATACAATAAACTAGAGCATCACATACTCATGCCTTTTCTCCCATTTGCCCTAGACTACATAACTCGTAGTCCTAGACTCACTAGGTGCCCTTCAAACACTTTAGCTGCGAGGGGCTTTGTAAATGGATCAGCAATGTTTTGCTCTGAAGCGATCTGTGTGAAGATCACATCTCTTCGTTGCACAATCTCCCTTATGAGATGATATTTGCGCTCAATATGTTTTCCTCGCTTACGGCTTCTTGGTTCTTTTGAATTTGCAACTACTCCACTGTTATCACAATAAAGAGTGACGGGAAGATGCATATTTGGAACGACTTCCAAATCAGTTAAGAACTTCCTAAGCCATACAGATTCTTTTGCTGCTTCACAAGCAACAACATACTCAGCCTCCATGGTGAAATCAACAATGCAACCTTGCTTTATGTTTCTCCATATTATTGCTCCTCCGTTCAGAGTGAAGACAAATCCTGATGTCGATTTCCTCGAATCTACATTGGTTTGAAAATCTTAGTCAGTGTACCCTATAAGGATCAGATTCTTAGCACCGTACATTAGCATATAGGCCCTCGTTCTCCTAATATACTTGAGGATATTCTTAATGGCAGTCCAATGAGCACATCCCAAATTGGACTGCTATCTGTTGACAATTCCCACAGCATAGCATATGTCGAGTTGGGTACATAGCATGGCATACATCAGACTACCGGCTGCTGATGCATAAGGAATGTCTCATATCCTCAAATTCTTGAGGTGTCTTAGGACCTTGTTTCTTCAACAAATGAACTTCACGGCTGAAAGGTAATAATCCTTTCTTGGAGTCCTGCATCTTATAACGAATCAACATTTTGTCGATGTACGATGCCTTAGACAATGCTAGTATTTTGTTCTTGCGATTTCGAACAATTTGGATTCCAAGAACAAATTGAGCCTCTCCCAAATCTTTCATTTGGAATTGTGTCTCTAGAAAATGCTTAATGTCAGTCAGAAATCCCACATCATTTCTAATGAGTAAGATATCGTCAACATACAACACCGGGAAAGCTACTGTAGAGTTGACTATTCTTTTATAAACACAAGGTTCGTCAACATTCTGTTTAAAGCCATAAGATTTGATCGCAGTATCAAACTTTATATTCCAGGATCGAGATGCTTGCTTCAACCCATAGATGGATCTTTTAAGCTTGCAAACCTTTTGCAAGTGGTCCTGTTCAATGAACCCCTCTAGTTGAGCCATATAGATACTCTCTTCAAGATTGCTGTTTAGAAAGGCTGTCTTAACATCCATTTGCCAAATTTCATAATCATAAAATGTGGCAATATACTAGAGTATTCTAATCGATTTAAGCATAGCAACAAAAGAGAAGGTTTCTTCATAGTCCACCACCTCTCTTTGGGTATAACCCTTTGCTACAAGTCTAGCTTTAAAGGTTTGTACCTTACCGTTTTGATCTCGTTTCCTCTTATAGATTCATTTGCAACCAATATGTTTTACCCCATCTGGTTGATCTACAAGATCCCAGACTGAATTGAAGTACATTGGCTCCATTTCAAGATTCATGGCTTTGATCCACTGATCTCTATCTTCATTATTCATTGCCTGTTTATAGGTTAATGGATCCTTAACGCCATTATCAGGTATGATGACTTGAGTTTCTGCCAAACCCAAGTAACGATCGGGTTGAGTTATAACCCTTCCACTACATCGAGGCATTCTCAACTCTTGAGAAGGTTGTGATTGACCAGAAGTGTCAGCTCCATCAACAACTCTTGTTGAAAGACCAGCTTGATCAGCAACTCTTGTTGTTTTATCAGTAGCTTCTTTAGAAATCTCCCTTAATACTAGTTTGCTGCGAGGTTGATGACTTCTTACGTGGTCTTCCTCTAAGAATGTAGCGTTTCCTCTTAGAGGAAGACCACGTAAGAATGTAGCGTTTGTTGATACAAACACTCTATTTTTTTTAGGGTCATAAAACAAACCACCTTTCGTCTCTTTGGGGTATCCTACGAATAGACATAATTTTGAACGACGTTCTAATTTCTTGGGGTTTGCAACAACACATGTGTTGGATATCCCCAAATCCTGATGTGACGTAAACTACCTTTACGCCATTTCCATAACTCATAAGGTGTTTCTAAAACACTCTTAGTCGGAACCATGTTCAAAATGTATGTAGCAGTCTCCATTGCATATCCCCAAAACGGATCGGGTAATTGAGCGAAACTCATTATAGACTGAACCATGTTTAACAGAGTTCTATTTCTCCTTTCTGATACACCATTTTGTTAAGGCATACCAGGAGCAGAGAGTTGAGACCTTATTCCATGTTCTATCATATAGTCTTGAAATCTTAAGCCCATGTACTTTCCTTCTCGATCTGATCGAAGTGTTTTAATAGTTTTACCTAATAGATTCTCAACCTCAGTCTTATACTCTCTAAATTTTTCAAGAGCTTCGGACTTGTGATGCATTAGGTAAAGATAGCCATACCTTGAATAATCATCAATAAAACTGATGAAATATTTATACCCTCCTCGTGCTTTGACATTCATTGGACCACAGAGATCTATATGCACGAGTTCTAAGGTTTCTTTGGCTCTATAACCTTTTTCGGAAAACGGTCGCTTAGTCATTTTACCCTTAAGACAAGACTCACATGAAGATAAAGAGTTGTCTTCAAACTCATTTAGAAGTCCTCTTTTAACCAATCTCTTAATCCTATTGAGATTAATGTGGCCTAGTCTTAAGTGCCAAAGATAGGTATTAGGAGAAATATTTTGTCGTTTATTTTGAGTTTCAGCTGTTTTAAACATCTCGGTATTTAAAATAGCTTTTGTTTCGCTCGGTTTTAACATATATAAGTTGCTTTCTAGTTTTGCAGAACAAATATGAATACCTCTTTTGCAAATGAACACTTCATTGATTTCAAAAGATACTTTATACAATTGTTCTAATAAACAAGAGATAGATATTAGATTTCTTTTCATTTTAGGAACAAAAAGTACATTATCTAATATAATGAATCTATCTCCAAAAAACAACTTCAAATTTCCTAATGATCTTGCTGAGACAACCTCTCCTGTTCCAACCTTGAGTGTTATCTCGCCGTCCGTAAGCATTCTCTAGGAGCTAGTTTCCTGGTAAAAAGAAAAAATATGATTAGTGGCCCCTGAATCTAGTATCCAAGTTGAGTTATCATACTCTATTAAACATATTTCTACAACGAGTAAATCATATTTACCTTGTCGTGTCTTTTCGGCTTTCTTCTCTGCAAGGTATTTTGGGCAGTTTCTCTTCTAGTGCCCGTTTTCGTTGCAATGGAAACATTTTCCTTTATCTGATTTTTGAACCTTGTGTTTGTGATTAGTAGGAATCTTCTTTTTCCCTTTACCCTTCTTTTTCATCAAAACACTTTTAGAAGTTGAAGAACCAGACTTATTTTTGGAGAACGATCCTCGTAGTAAATTCTTGGAGATAGCAACATTTGCTTCTCCATTTTTTCCCTTGTTCATTAAGAGAGACTGATAAGTCTGTAGCTCATTGAGAAGAGCAGTCAAGTTATATTCTATTTTGTTCATTATCACATTTGTGCGGAACTGAAAGAAGCTCTTCGGAAGAGACTCCATGATAAATCTGACTTGACTCTTCTCATCAATGACAGTTCATTTTCTTTTGCCACATTGAAATGAACCATCATGTCCAAGACATGTTCTCTAACTGAGGTCTCTTCTTTCATACGACAGTCATAAAGGTATTTTATGGCATCATGTCTAAGGGAGAAAGACGGTTGTCCAAACATACCTTTCAGAGATTTCATAATCTCTTTAGCAGTACCCATGACATCATATTTCTTAGCCAAAACATCAGATATGCTGGCTAAAATGTACACTCGGGCTTTGTCATTTGCCTTTGTCCATCTTTCATATGCATCCCGAACTGTTCGATTTGCATTTGAGCTAGGGTTTGGAGAACATTCCTCAGTTAAAACAAACCTTAAATCATCAATTACAAGTGTTGTGTTTAGGTTTGATTTCCAAGTTGCGTAATTGTCGCCGTTTAATTTCTTAGAAGCGAGTAATTGTACTATTAAGTTTGTCATGTTGTGATATAAAAAAAATTCTATTAGTGATTTGACTTAATCTTGTTTAATCTAAATCAGTTTTAGCAAATGTAATAATGTACCCAAAAATTATTAATTTGCAACGATACTTTAGTGAGTTAGAGCAACTGCTACCGATGGGCAGTCAATCACTCATTCACTAAACCAATACATTCTTGACTTAAACACTAATCCCAGAATAACTCTTGTTCCTATAGTGTTTTTAGTTATCGCTATTTTGGTCAAGAATATACTAACTCTTAGTAATTCTTCGTAAGTGTGACCTACCATTCAGACCTCATAGATCAGTCCCAACAATGCTATCGAATGAAAAGGCCAAAGTTGAGAACAGACCTAAGAAATCCTATCCATTTCTGGAGTTTGCGTTGTTTCGACTCCCATGTTACGACCCTCCGAATGGGTAGTTGCTCTAGGGCAACATGCACGTGGAACATGGGAATCTCACGGTGCAACCTAGTGGTGGAGATCAAAGGACGTGTTGATATACTTCCTTCTCCCATTTACTATAAATAAATTCTCTATTCACCTTGTTATTGACTCATGCAAATACCTTCCGAATGGAGGACGCTCCCAGGACGACACGAGGCCGAGCATGAATCTCACAGTGTGAATTTTTCAAAGAGCATGAAAGGAAAATGATGTATCTCA
This sequence comes from Cucurbita maxima, assembly GCF_002738345.1. Classification (NCBI taxonomy): domain Eukaryota; kingdom Viridiplantae; phylum Streptophyta; class Magnoliopsida; order Cucurbitales; family Cucurbitaceae; genus Cucurbita; species Cucurbita maxima. The sequence goes on along the minus strand of NW_019272026.1, from coordinate 121,603 downwards.
TATATCTTTTTCCTCCCACTAAGTATTTTAGACGGTTGGGTATACTCATTACTTAGGTATATTCTGGCTAATTGAATATAACTTAAGTCTAGGTGATTTTTCTAAAACTTACATCACACAAGCATGCTCATAAAACTAGGCTAACTAAGCTCAAGTACTAGTCTGATCTCCAGGTAGTATGTGTTCCGTAAACTGTCAACTTAAGTACCTCTAGCCTTAGACAAGATCGTGTCAGGTGAGCTTTCTTGTAACCGCAATTTATAAGACATCGACCTATTTTAACTATTCAAATTGATCGTGCTTGGTTCTTAACCTTAAGTGAGCATGCATTTATCTTTATTATAGATTTAAACATCTATCTCGTTTTATGACGTTGAAAATAACCTATAACATGCATCTAACATGCTTTATATAACAATTACATAATCATCCATTCCATGCAATAATATAATAATTTATATCCATCACTCATGGAACCCTAAACATGCATACTATATATTATAACACTTATAACATACATGGAAGGCATGAAACATGCTTAGCCTATGGTGGAATTTTAAATCTATATGACATACTTTATGCATATACATTTTCTATTTAATTAAAACATACATTCATAATGCATAATTAATTAAACACACTAAAGTGGATTGGTTTTGGCATTTTAAAGCAAGCAATTAACTAAATTCTTACATTAATAATTAAAAATAACTTGAAACGCTCCCGATGATCACGAGCTGGGAGAACCAACCCTTAAAAATGTTGATCAGGACCCAACGGCAGAAAAAACACCCGAACCACCTCTTTTATCTTCTTCTTCGGTTCAGCTTGCTATCTCTTCCATTTTCGATCAATTACAACCTAAAATAGACTATAATGACTCCATAAAAATTACAGACATTTCTTCGCTCATTAAGGCCCATAGACATTAGGCTTGTTACAAGAATTGCATCAAATGGAAGAATAAAAAAATGCCAAAACCAAAAACATCCACTTTAGCAACCACAAAATTTTATTCATGAAATAGTACCCACCATGCTCAAATTAATGTAAATAAAGTGCCTAAAACCATGCTCTGATACCAATTGATGGTGTTAATATAACACACGCGGAAGCAATTTGGATCTTAGGCTCTCAAAGTACATCAATTATAGTGAATTAGCTAGCATGTTCAAAAGCATTAAAACTCAATGAGTTTGAATACTAACCTTTTGTCGCTCAAGTTTATTTTTCCTCACAAACCGGTTTTGAACAACCACTAGTGTCTTCTCCACTATTCTCCGACCTTAGAAAGGGATTGTGGAATCCGGTGAGTGACTAAACTTGGGAGGGATTTAGTATATATAAAGAGAGAGTTTGTGAGAGGTTTTTCTCAAGGGAAAACTTTCATGTATCATGATCACTCTATTTATAGAGTATGTTTGTGTGTTCATGCAAATTTGAGATCACAAAATTTTGACACTCAAAATTCCACTCAAATGTTTGGGATTATAATTTGAGATCACAAAATTTTGACACTCAAAATTCCACTCAAATGTTTGGGATTATGTGGCAAGCATGCAAGTTTGAGTTCACCAAATTTTGGCACTCAAAATTCCACTAAAATTTGTGGGGTTTATTTGACAACCATGCAAGTTTGGTTAAACCAAATTTTGACACCTCAAAATTCTTCTAACTCAAACATGGATTTTTCCATTAAATGAAGTCAACATCTTGACTTTCTTCATTTTGATTCAACAATTAATTTGAATAATTAATTTCAAATTAAAGTAATATTAAATGATTAATTAAACTATTTAATTAATATTTAACATTAATTCAAATGCCAATCCCAATCAATTCCGACACATATTTGATTAAGATGTTTAAATCTTATTTAAATATCTTAGATTCTCTCTTTTTGTTTAACTCGTAAATAAAACAAAAATGCAGTTAAATATATCGTATATATGTAGCGCATATTCCCTAATATGAATTCGAACACTTCGAACTCACTCGTCACACTGTTCTATGGTTTAGTCCGATATGAGCTAGTAGAGGGACCTAATGGACCTATAGATCATGGGCTTCAACGATCCAAGATTAATCGGTTAAACTCATTAACCTTGTTAATCAACATTCGTTAACTACTAGGACACTCCACTATAGCCTAGTAGTTGCACTCCCCTCCCTATAGATATATTTCTGTCCATTTGATATAACCATGATTAGTAAGTCGATCCTTGACAGGTTGTTCGTAAGTAGAGCTAGGTCAATTTACCGTTTTACCCCTGAACTTACTTCTTGTTCCTTATGTCTCACTGATCCTCTAATGAACAATTGGTTTGTGATCCAACCAGTAAATCGAATCCCTCTCAGAACAATGAGAGAGTGGGTCCTCTTTTTCAAGACCTGAAGTCAGTGCTCAAGAGAACTACCTCTCTTTTATCCCTAAAAGTGGGTAGGAGCGAATTCCATCTTGCACCCCACGTCCCCAACCATTCACCCAGTCTTACCCCTGAAATTGGAGGCCTATTGAGTCGGCGAACTCGAGCCACTCTCATCCATGAAAATCTAAGGATAATTCCGAATAAACAAGAGTTCATGGTTAGCTCAGGATTAAAATCGAATTACCTAGCTCATCGAATGAAAAGAAAATCAGTCTCGACAGTATAAAGTGAGAGTGATTTTCTTCATGGTCCGATCTTATGCAATACTCATTGCATAGGACACCCTCACTCACATGTCTCCACATGTACAATTTAGTGATCACATTGTTTATGTCATATACAAAAGTGAGCCGCATCCATAGTGTCCCCAGGATAAGGTACTCAGCCTTATCCTCATACTATAGATCATTTTGACTAAATACTTGAACTTGATCCACTCTTATGTCTCTACATATAGTTCAAGTAATCATACTATAGTCAGAGTGTTCTTAATTTATTGGATTTAGATTAATAATCGTAAAGTTCACTTTATTCAATAACAATCTTTACTGAATAAACAACAATAATAACCTAATTGAAAATAGAATATGTTTTTGTTTACGAACTATGACTTTTAGGACATAAAACCCAACAACAATGTATCATATCATAAACAAGTCATAGCGTAAACACTTCGTAGTCATATCGTTCTCTAACTTATCGTAGCCTTAACGTTCTTATACCTATTACAGACATATCATTACGTGAACGTACCTTAGTCATATCATCACCAGAACTTAACCTAACGATATCGTTCTATCAATCTATTACAAACCTATCCCTTTCTACCCGTAACCTAACCGTATTCTTCCATCAATCTCTCTTATCCATATCACTCCGGTATGTAACCTAACCTTAACGTTTCATGAACGTATTTTACTCCTATCGTTACATTTCGTTTTGTGCATCCTTCTCGTATCCTATCTCAAAAATATCCTTGAACACATCATACCGTAATTATTATCATAGAATTCACACATTATAACATATACATAACATATAAGAAGCATCTCGGTCCATAGACAATTCACACACATCAATATATACGACACGTGTAGAACCACGGGGCACGTGTCAACATCAAATATAACCATGCCGATAGTAAGGTCACTTACCTAGCTAGCTTAGTGAAGGAGTTGTATCACAGATGTATTGACTCACAATCTATCCTACATTTCGAAATTGAATTATTGAATCTCGGAGTGGACCTCATTTAGCAAGGATATTTTTAACTGTTAACAATAGGTTTAGTGGACGGTTTGTCCAAGTCGACATATGTTAGTCTACTTTGTCAAGGACGATTATGTGTGCGATCGATGGAATAGCTAAAAAGTGAGAGATTAAGAGAGGCTCAAACTTCGTACCTTTCCTTGATTTTTCCAAATTTTAACCCCCTTACCGGCTGAATCTTATGAAAAATCTATGGTTCTAGAAAGTAGACCCAATAAGGATTTTGTGGAAGAAAATTTGAGGTAATTCGAATATTGGAAGCTTGTGTACGAAAGTCCTAAACGTCGACATTGATGTAAGTAGCCACCTTGAACTTTTCTTAAGAAATACTTGTAGCAATTGCTTGGGTTTTCCTATGAACCCTAAACCAAATATAAATTAAGGATATATGAAAAAAAAAAACTCAAAAAAGGTGAGTTAAGGCCCTAAACTTATCAAACTTTTTGAGACGTAACGTTAAAATAACGCATTAAATGAACTCGTCTGCCTGTGAAATTCAATGTTTAGCATTTTATAGCATGTTGAAGTTATATATGAAATTTGGTGGTCGGTTGATAAAGATAAGCACTTAAACCAAAAAACTAAAACTTTACATAAATTTATTTCTCTTGTTAATACTCATTACGCCTAGTAGTATAAAGAATTTTAGAATAATCAAACTTTGCAACTTTTTAAAACTAAAATATATGATAATAATACTTGCACATGGATTTCATTAATATCCATCTCTTCATTAATAATATTTGAAAGATCAAATAAATAACTGAAATAATGATGATAGGATCCCAAATTCAATAATCGGAATACTTATTTCACAACTTTTAAACCATATTTATGATCGTACGGCTGAAAAAGAATGGTAGAATAATTATACACGTGATCTAATCAATTAATTGATTTTAATGTGTTGAAACCCTTTCAAATACAAAACTAAGAAAATCGAGACACATTAATCATTTTCAAAGTTTTGAAAGCATACGGAGGTACTATTTATTTTTTAAAGTTCAAAGATTTATTACACACAAATTTTATAAATATTTGTGGGTTCATGGTCTAGTTGGTTAGGACGTTGGGCTCTGAATCTAGTAACCCAAGTTCAAAAATCTCGGTGGGACCTATTTTAGTGATTATTAATTTAACACAAATATTAAAGCAACAATATATTAGATATTTTTAAAGTTCTTACTATAATATATAAATTGTTTAGCATAAACACAAAAAAACTCAAATGACGATGAGAACTCATATGGATAGATGTTTTGGAGGTTCTGGTGTGATGGCAAATACATGGGTCAATTCTCAATGAATGTGTCAGAACAAGTCAAGATGGTCGAACTTTATCGAGACATGGAATGATGTCAAAATGCATGGGTTATGTTGTTGGTAACCAAGATGACTATGAGATTCAACGTTGCTTAAGAGAGATCTTGACCTAGAGTAGAGGAAAAGACGAGTCAGATGACTTGATCTAGTCTAAAGGCATGTTGGATAGAGTCGTAGACTGAACATGCACACACGAGAGCCGTGTGTGAAAAAACAAGTTTGGATTCCACACAAGTTGTGTTCAGTTGGTGAAAGAAAAGCTCGCCTAAGATTTAACAAAGGTACAAAATCGGGCAAAAAAATGTAAATGGTACTTGAGCTCCCTCTCAAAGCTTGTCGTAAGTGTGTCAAGATCACGATGCAGCACGATTGAAAAAGTATGACGTGATATTAGACATCAAATTAAATAAATAAAATAATAATGATGCTCTTATTAAAAAGTAAATTTGGAAGGATGAAAAGATAAAATTAGGGCCTTCATGAAGCCCCTATTTTTTTAATTTTTCTTTTTTTGAAAAAGAAGGATAGAATAATTGTAAACTTGATCTAATAATATATTAATTAAAAAATATAGATTTTAATCATTCACATCGAACATTCTATAATTGTTTTGTTTGTGTGTTCATGATGGATGACTAAACTGAAACTATCCAATTAAAACTTATATTATGGAATAACTTCAACCGTTATTTCTCCTATATGGTTACTTACTTCTTTTGAACATAATTTTAAATTAATCAAATTTTGCATCCATTTATAACTAAAAGATAGGATAATAATACTTTCACATGAATTTCATTAATATTCTCTTTCTTTATTAATAAAATAATTATCATACATTCAATAAAACATTAAAAAAATAATATTAACATATGGGTATTTGGTCTAGTGGTATGATTCTCACTTTGGGTGCGAGAGATCATGACTTCAATTTTCAACTATCATATCATTCTTTATGATGAAACATTGGGTTGAAACTGAAACAACTCAATAATAAATTGCTTGTTAGTATATATATCTAATTATCCATTACAATATCATTGCATCCGAGCCATTAAATCAAGCATTGATTAATTTTGATTGTAGAATGACTCAAAATGTTTCAAATCTTGCATCTAGATCATTTATTTTAAGATGTAATCTAATTCTAGCTTTCTCTTGGTTGATCCGAAATTTACATAAGAAAGATGTTAATTTCTTTGCTTCAAGGGTTTTGTCTTCTCAATTTGGTATCAATGCCTAGATTGAATATGTGTGGCCTACTATAGAATTGATTAATTATTTATATATTTTTCAAATCTTTCCATTTATTTCCTAATTGTTATTTCTACCCTTGTTCTTGATCTTTTGACTTTGTTTTCATTTTGTTCCTAAAGATCATATTTAGATCTTAAAAAACAATATAGAATTTTACTTCTTAATATTGTGTTTATAAATCGTTATCATTAGATCATTTGAACGTTTATCTCATGATCAAGTAAATTTAGATCCACATTTTTCTTAAACCATCTAAATCTTCAACAGTTTTGTTTGATATTTTTCTTTCATAATTTAACTTGAAGATAACTTTTGAATTTGACAACATTTTGTAAATTAAGAAGTGAATTTAGTCAAAATCCTTTCTTTTTTTTAATAGTCTGTTATTTGTTTAATTGTTTATTATTTTATTTTTCTATTATTTTACTATTAACTTGTCATGATTTCCTTCCATAGCTTGCTACTATAAGAATTGCTTTATCCATATATTAGCTTACCTTGACAATAATTTAGTCACTTTCCAAATAGCCTACCTTTGTGTGTACCTTGACAAACTGAATTTTGTAAATTAAAATTGTTTTAGATAATCGAAGTAATCTTGAATAAAGGAGTTGAAAATGAAGAAGAATTCCAGGAGAATGAGGAGGAAATGAAAGATAGGAGTCATTTGACAGTTGTTACAAGAAGACTTCTTAAAACTCAAGTTACAAAGAACGATATTGATGATTAAAGAGACAACCTCACACACGGTGTTTAGTCAAGGGGACTCCTTATAGTCTTGTTATTGATACGGGAAGTTATACCAATATAGTAAGTACCATGTTGATCAAAAGATTGCAAATTTCAACCCAACACCATCCTAAACCTTACCAACTTCAATTGCTCAATGACGATAGAACATTGAAGGTAGTTTCTCAAGCTTTAATATCTTTTACTATGAGAAAATATAAAGATGAGTTGGAGAGGTGAGAATGACAATGTTTTCAAAAAATCATCTATATACTTATGTAAAAGGAAGGATGTTTGGTCTCTAACGATAACAACTTGTCTTTACCTAATGTGTTTCAATCTCTTTTACAAGAATTTGAAAATGTGTACTAAAATGAAGTACCTAAAGGATTACCACCCATTAGACATATTGAACCTAAAATAGACTTCATTCTTGGAGCTGTCATTGCTAGTTTATATAGTCAATCCAACTAAGACTAAAAAAATTCAAAGGCAAGTGGAGGAGCTCATGGAGAAGGGCTTTATACGAGAAAGTTTGAGTCCATGTTCTTATTGCTGCCAAAGAAAGATGGAACATGGCGCATGTGTGTGGATTGTAGAGCTATCATCAAAATAATTGTAAAGTATTGACATCCTATTCATAGGCTAGATAATACGTTTGGCCAATTGCATAGTTCGTGTCAATTTACCAAGATTGATTTGAAATCTCATTATCATTAAATTAGAATGCATGTAGATGAATGGAAAACAACTTTCAAAACTATGCTTGGATTATATGAATGACTCTGTTATTCATTTTGGGTTAACTAATGCTCCAGTACATTTATGCGCTCAATTAATCATATTTTGGGAGAATTTTTTTGGAAAGCATGTTGCTGTATATTTTGATGATATTTTAATTTATTCAAAGAGTTTGCATGAGCATATGAAGTATTCATATGCTTAAGTCGGTTTTGATTACATTTAGAAAAGTGAAACTTTATGCTTATTTTAATAAGGGTAGATTTTGCATGGAAAATGAAAAATGGAAAAGGTTAACTTTCTTGACTTCATAGTTGGTAAAAATAGAGTAGAAGTAGATGACGAGAAAGTTGAAGAAATTAGGGATTGACCAACTCCAAAAAAATGCAAGTGAAATTTGGAGTTTTCTCGGGCTAGATAGGTTCTATAGGAGATTTATAAAAGATTTTAGCACCATTGAATGACTTAATGTTTTTAAATGGGAGATAATGCAAGAGAATGCATTCCATGAGCTTAAAGAAGAAATTTATCAATGCACCCTTACGTGTCTTGCCTAACTTTGCTAAAAGTTTTGAAATTGAGTGTGATACAAGTGGTTTGGGCATATGTGTCGTTTTGATGCAAGATAATGGCAGCATTGAACTATCTTACCTATGATAAAAAATTATTTGCTTTAGTTCGTACATTACAAGTATGCCAACACTAATTATAGCCTAGAGTGTTTGTAAACTACTCTGATCATGAAAGCTTGAAGTATCTTAAGGGTGAAAGAAAATTGAACCGTAGGCATGCAAAGTGGGTGATATTTATTGAAACATTTTCGTATGTTATCAAATATAAGCAAGGTAAGGATGATATGAAGGCACATGGTACTTATATCCTAGAGGATTTGTGATCCACTTAGATCATGAAAGCTTGAAGTATCTTAAGGGTCAAAGAAAATTAAACCGTAGGCATGCAAAGTGGGTGGTGTTTATTGAAATATTTTCGTATGTTATCAAATATAAGCAAGGTAAGGATGATATGGAAGCACGTAGGGTGGCTTAATGAAACATTTTAGGATTTATAAAACTTATAATATATTGTGTGAATACTTCTTTTGGCCAAAGATGAAGCACGATGTTCATAAGTTATTCAACCAATGTTTTCCATCTAAAGAATTCAAGTCAAGATCACAACCAAATGAATTGTATACTCCTTTAAATGTACCTAATGAACCAAATGGATTGTATACTCATTTGTTGTTGTTGTAGAAATATTTGATAAAAATGGCTCATTGCATGAATCAAAATAGATGATACAAAACATGTTTTCTTATTCAGTAGGGAAGTAGTAAAATTACATCGAAAGCCCTAGAATTATTGTTAGTGATGGGGATGTTAAATTTTTAAGCAACTTTTGAAAAGTATCGGGGGGGTAAATTAGGTACCAAATTGTTGTTTTTAACTGCATGTCATCAAATGGTGGACAAACTGAGGTGGTTAATAGAACTTAGGACAAATGATTGTCATTTGTATAGTTTGCATATAATAGAGTAAATCATACTAACTCTCATTGCTCTTCTTTTAAAGTTGTTTATGGATTTAATCCATTTACCCCTCTTGTTTTGTAAAGACATATTTGATCAAAACCTCAGAGGAAGATTTACATCCAAGAGGGAATGATTCAAAAAATTATGGATTTAATCCATTTACCCCTCTTGTTTTGTAAAGACATATTTGATCAAAACCTCAGAGGAAGATAAAGTTACATCCGCACGAAAAGCTCAATTAATTTCAAGTCTGTCGCATTAACCACTCAAGCACATCAACATTTGTTAGAAAAAACTATGTTTAATTTTATAAATTATGTAAAAGTCAAATGGTCAATTTGACTTATTCTTTGTGGAGATTAAAGGGGATCGAGAATAAATCCCGTCCACAAACATATCGGGATTGAATTCCGGTCACAAACGTCTTTTGTCGGGAGACTATAAATACCCACAATATGTTATGTAAAAATCAGATTCGTTGATGAATGTAATTCAGATCTCAAATTGAGACGTTTCCCTTAGAAATCATGTAAAAATCAGATTCGTTGATGAATGTAATTCAGATCTCAAATTGAGACGTTTCCCTTAGAAATCGGAGTATCATATTTGCCATTTCTAAGTTTCAAGCAATTCTTATGGTAGGATTGCACCCGAGTCATTCAATCAAGCCTTGATCAAGTTAGATTGTGGAGTGACTCAATTTAGAACAAGGTTCTAAATCTTGCTTCTAAATCTTCGATCGTAAGAGGTAATCTAATTCTAGCCTTATCTCTTGGTTGATCCAAATTTCGCATAAGGAGATGTTAATTACTTTGATTCAAGGGTTCTTGCTAAAATAAAAGCTTGGATCGTTGGGCTGAGGATTAGGGTTGCCTTATCAGTTTGGTATCAGAGCCTAGGCTTCCATCTTTATGGCCGACTTTAGAATTGATTTTATCTTTCATTTCTGCTCTTGTTTATCTTTTCTTTAAATTTGTCCATTTATTTTCTTACTGTCATTTTCAACGTTCTTCATTATCCTTCTACTTTGTTCTTAGTGTCCTGATAAAGATCATATTTAGATCTTAAAAGAAAAAAAATAAATCCTTATCATATTGTCCTTAATATATCTTTATCATTAGATCATTTGCACGTTTATTGAAAGATCAAATAAATTTATATTCTCATTTTTTCCTAAAGCATATAAATCTAGAATTGTTGTGTTCGATCTTCACGACCATTCTTTTTAGAATTTTTTTTTTCAGTGTGCAATTATATCCAAAAATATCTTCGTGTCCCTTATTTTTTTTGTTCACGTCTTGTTTTATTTTTGTTGTTACTACATAATTACCTTGTCTTGATTGTCTTGAATAGCTCGCTACTATCAGAATTGCTTTATCCATATTATCTACCTTTATAAGAAATTAGTCACTTTTCCAAATAGTCTACCTTTGTGTGTTAAACACGAGTGTTCCTGAGTGTAAAATCAATGAGTTGAGTGTGTGAGATCCTAAGCATATAAAACTACTGTTTGTACAATCATGAACCAAGACGAGAAAAATGGGGGGGAGATCAATGATCTAGTTAAAGAAGTCCAAAAGAATGAGAAGAAACTAGAAGATGGTATTCTTTTGGCCCTTATTACAAGAAGACTTCTTAAAACTCAAGTTATGGAGAATGACGTTGATGATTAAAGAGACAACCTATTTCACACGCGGTGTTTAGTCAAGGGGATTTCTTGTAGTCTTATCATTGATAGTGGAAGTTGCACCAATGTAGTAAGTACTATATTGATCAAAAGGTTGCAAATTCCAACTCAAGATTATCCTAAATCTTACAAGCTCCAATGGCTCAATGACAGTGGAACAATGAAGATAATTTCCCAAGCTTTAATATCTTTTACTTTGGGAAAATATAAAGATGAAGTTCTTTGTGATGTGTTGCCAATGCATACTGGAGACATATTGCTTGGCCGACCATGGCAATTTGACAGGAGGTTATGTATGATGGCTATTTGAATAAGTATTCTTTTGTAAAAGATGGTAGAAAAACCATTCTTGTACCTTTGAGTTCTGCAAATGTATTTGCTGATCAATTAAAGTTGGAGGAAAGAAAAAAAGAGTTGTTGGGAAAAGAGTTAAAAGAAAAACAAGAGTTGAGTGAAAAAGTAGAGAAAAATCAAAGAGAAAAAGAGAAGAATGAAAAAATGGATGAAATTGAAGAAAAAAGGAAGAGAGAGTTATTTGGCTACCGTTGGAGAGGTTAAAAGGCTTTCACAAAAATCGATCTGTGTACTTAGGTACAATGGAGGATATTTGGTCTTTAACTATAACAACTTGGCTTTGCCTAGTGTTTTACCATCTCTTTTACAGAAATTTGAAGACATGTTTCAAGATAAAGAAATACCTCCCATTAGAGGTACTGAACATAAAATAGACGTCATTCCAAGGACTGTCATTTCTTATAAGCCAGCTTATAGAGTCAATCCAACCGAGATAATAGAAATTAAACGGCAAGTGGAGGAGCTCATGGAGAAGGGCTATGTACGAGAAAGTTTGAGTCCATGTTCTATACGAGACTTATTGGTGCCAAAGAAAGATGAACCTTGGCGCATATGCATGGATAATAGAGTCATCAACAAAATCACGGTAAAGAGTCGACATCCTATTCCTAGGTTAGACGATATGCTTGATTTATTGCATGATTCGTGTCTATTTATAAAAATTATTTTGAAATCTAGACATCATCAAATTAGAATGCACGTAGGAGATGAATGGAAAACAACTTTCAATATTAAGTTTGGATTGTATGAATGGCTTGTTATGCCTTTTAGGTTAACTAATGCTCCTAGTAAACCTATGCGCTTAATATATAATGTTTTGAGAAAATATATGAGAAAACATGTTGTTGTTTATATTGATGATATTATAATTTATTTGAAGATTTTGCTTAAGCATGTGGAACATGTTAAATTAGTTTTGATTACACATAGAAAAGAGAAATTTAATTTTAGTAAGGGTAGTTTTTGCATGGAAAAAGTTCACTCTATTGGCTTCATAGTTGGTAAAAATAGAGTAGCTTTGGATAGAGACAAAGTTAAATTCATTATGGATTTGCCAACACCAAAAAGTGCACGTAAATTTCGGAGTTCTCATGAGTTAGCTAACCTCTATAAGAGATTTATAAATGATTTTAGAACCATAACTCAACTATTGAATGACTTAGTGAAAAAGAATGCATCCAATTTTGTTTTTAAATGGGGATAAATAGAAGAGAATGCATCCAATTTTCTTATCTTAGGAAGAAATTAAGCAAACCATTATTTGTTTTGGCTAGCTTTGATAAAACTATTGAAGTTGAATGTGAAGTATGTGGTTTGGGCACAAGTGTTGTTTTAATTCAAGATGGAAAGCACTTAATATATTTTAGTGAAAAACTAAATGGGCCAACATTGAAATATACTACCTATTATAAAGAATTATTTGCTTTAGTTCATATATTGCATGTGTGGCAACACTACTTATGGCCTAGAGAATTTGTGATCCACTTTGATCATGAAAACTTGAAGTATGTGAAGGGTCAAAGCAAACTGAACCGTAGACATGCAAAGTGGGTGGAATTTATGGAAACATTTTCGTATGTCATCAAGTATAAGCAAGGTAAGGATAATACAGTAGCTCATGTGTTATCTAAAAGGTATGATCTCTTTACTTCTCTTACTGAAAAATTCTTGGAGTTGAGCATATTATTGAATTATATAGAGAAGACCAAGACTTTAGAACTATTTATGCATCTTGTCCAAAAAAAATGGTGGATGAGTATTATGTGTTTCATAATTTTTTTAATTACTAAGAGTATGCTTTGTATTCCTAAATGCTCTATAAAAGATTTGTTTTTGAGAGAAGCATATGGTGGTGCCTTAATGGGACATCTTAGGATTAATAAAGTTTATAAAATGTTGCATAAACACTTTTGTTGGCCGAGATGAAGCATGTGGCAGATAGATTTATGGATGATGCAAAGCATGCTGCTAACTTATTCTTTAAGAAAGTAGTTTATGGATTTACTACACTTCATTTGCTTCCTATTCCTACTAATTTCCTTCTAATATTTTTGTGAGTGAAGCATTTAGATTTGATCAAAACATTTCAAAAGGAGTGACTGAAAGAAGGTGATGATTTTTTCTGATTTGAGGACGAATCCTTCTAAAGAGGAGGAAGATGATAAGAATCACTGTGTACACTTCATTTGCTTCCTATTCCTACTAATTTCCTTCTAATATTTTTGTGAGTGAAACATTTAGATTTGATCAAAAAATTTCAAAAGGAGGGGTCTGAAAGAAGGTGATGATTTTTTTTTTATTCGAGGACGAATCCTTCTGAAGAGGGGGAAAATGATAAGAATCACGGTGTACACTTCATTTGCTTCCTATTCCTACTGATTTCCTTCTATTATTTTTGTGAGTGAAGCATTAAGATTTTATCAAAACATTTCAAAAGGAAGTGACTGAAAGAAGGTGATGATTTTTTCTGATTCGAGGAGATTAAAGAGGATCGGGAATAAATCCCATCCACAAACATATCGGGATTGAATTCTGGCCACAAACGTCTTTTGTCGGGAGACTATAAATACCCACAATATGTTATGTAAAAAATAGATTCGCTGATGAATGTAATTCAGATCTCAAATTGAGATGTTTTCCTTAGAAATCCGAGCATCATATTTGTCATTTCTAAGTTTCAAGCAATTCTTGTGGTAGAATTGCATCCGAGTCATTCAATCAAGCCTTGATCAAGTTAGATTGTGGAGTGACTCAATTTAGAACAAGGTTTCAAATCTTGCTTCTAGATCTTCGATCGTAAGAGGTAATCTAATTCTAGCCTTATCTCTTGGTTGATCCAAATTTCGCATAAGGAGGTATTAATTACTTTGATTCAAGGGTTCTTGCTAAAATAAAAGCTTGGATCGTTGGACTGAGGATTAGGGTTGCCTTATCAATGTCTATAAAATTGATTTTCCAAGGGAATTTCTACATTCTACTTCCGATGTTTCTCACTTGAGTTCTTTTGATGTAGGTTATGATTTTCGTGATTGAAGTACAAATCCTTTTGAAGAGAGGAAAGATGATAGAGAGCATGATGTTCCAAATGTTTGAACTAGACCAATTATACGTCCAAGACCAAGAAGATTCAACAAGCATTCATTCTTCATCTACAAAATTGGATAGCCTCGATTCAACCTCCATTTCATATGTTACAAGCTATTTGATTAAAG
>NW_019272026.1:66534-106413 GCF_002738345.1 Cucurbita maxima | reverse complement strand
TCCTAATCATGATACATAGTGTATGGCATCCCACATCAAAGAGGAATAGGGGCATTGTCGCACACCACATGATGGGAGATAACTGTCACTTTTGGGTATAAATCCTAGCTATTTATTTACCATGTTATTCAATTGATCTTAGGTACATTCTTGGAACACGATCTATAAAAGAACATAGGCTTATACATTATATCATGGAGTAGCAACAGCATCACAACTCATTAGTTTTAACTTAGGTACACAATAAAAGGCAACCAAATGTGATCCAATGGGCTTGAAAACTTACTAGTAACTTGATAAATCCCTTTCAAGGTTGTGTATAAAGTTCCACGTTACTTAGGTGTCTTAAAAGTGGTAAAAGGAGGTTATTTTGGGTGGAGGGCATTATAGTTATTTTACGCCTATGTGTGAATTCTCTGTGGATCGATATGCTTTCTATATGTTATGTATATGTTATAATATGTGAATTGTATGATAATAGTTCCTGTACGATGTGTTCAAGGATATGTTTGAGATAGGATACAAGAAGAATGCACAAAACGAAATGTAACGATAGGAGTAAAATACGTTCACGAAACGTTAATGCTAGGTTACATACCGGAGTGATATGGATAAGAGAGATTGATGGAAGAATACGGTTAGGTTACGGGTAGAAAGGGATAGGTTTGTGATAGATTGATAGAACGATAGCGTTATGTTAAGTTCTTGTGATGATATGACTAAGGTACGTTCATGTAATGATATGACTGTGATAGGTATAAGAACGTTAAGGCTATGATAAGTTAGAGAAGGATATGACTATGAAGTGTTTATGTTATTACTTATTTATGATATGATACATTGTGATGCAATATCTCAAGGTATGATGTGTATATGATGAAATGTTATGTTAAAAGCATAGAACGTTATGTTAGGTCTCTTAAATTATGTGTATACAGCATGATATGAAATTACGATAAATGACATGAAATATAACCCCGTTAGAATTATGTATGATTTGAGAACGGAAGAATGAGAAACGATATGATATGAATGATGAACGATATCTGAAACGATATGAAAATGATATGATATGTACTTAATGCTAGCGGGGTTGTATTAAAGGATAATGAAATTGTATAAGTAGTGGGGACCTCATGCATTATGTGTGTTCATGCATTTGGGGGATACCCTTATCCCATCACGAGGGTACGGACGCGTACATCCAATGGCAGGACAACGATTGTTATGCTTTGCATAGCGCTGCCGTGACGGTTACTAGTTTTAACAGGTCCAGCATAAGGGGCTCCCAGAGTATGCCCACAAGATAAGGAAAGTGGCCCAGCGGTGTGCGAACTAGCTTGGTATGGGCTGTGTGTAGAGTATATAGTACACGTCCACGATTACCCGTTAGGACAACACCGTAGGGAAAATGAAACGAAATGAAACGAAAGTTAGGTCCCATCATTTCATTGCATTTGATTGTTATATTTAACCCCAATAGTGAGGTCACTTACTGAGTGTTTCTTTAAATACTCAAGCCATGTGCTACTACATTTTTCAGGTTAAGGCATGGCATTTTTGTACGGCTAACGATGGCATCGCAACTCGAGATCATGGCACCTGCATAGGATAATGGTATTTATTTTCTTAGACTTAGGCTAGAATAGGATGTTTTAAACTTAAAACGCTTATTTATTTTATTTTGGGTCTTTTGTTGTGTCATTTTAAAGATGTTTTCGAAACACGTAAGTCCATGGCTGTGTTTTAAGTTAAACGTTATGTTTTATGAAATTTAAATGAAGGCTTCCGCATTCAATGTTTATTGTACGTATATAGTAGCGACCTTAAATTAGTAGAAATTTTTTGATCGTTATAGTTGGTATCAGAGCCCTAGGTTATAGATCTTGTAGACTAGCTTACGATGTTGGCTTGGCATGTTCCATGGTCCCACCGTCGGTGCCCCGTCTCCGCCAGGTATGTCTTGCGTAAGATAAGAAAATGACATGTTGTTATTATTTGGTAATTATAAAATATAACTCATAATTGGACTTTTACTCTATTGATTGTATTATAATTGACTGCATTCATGTTAGGTTAATTCTATATTTATTATAATTTAGAATACGTTATGTTTTACCTTGCATGGAATGTGAATGTAAATTGTTATGTTGATGATGTTTAGATTTACTGAGATTGTTGTTTTGAATGAGTAGTTATAGTTTTAAGCTACTAAATGTTAGTGTATGCGTGAAAATGATTTTGCTAAGCAAGATCATATGTTTTAGTTAGACGTCTTAAACATAGATAAACTACACAGTCTTATGAACATAGAGATGAGAATGAATGTACCAATGTATAGAGTAAGTAGTTTCAAATGGAATTAAATGACCTAAGAAGCTTGATAGATGTCAATATCTTATAGTATACTATAGATATTAAAAGTGGTAGTGTCTGAAAGAAAATTCTATAACATTGATTTAGGTAAAGATGAAATTAAAGTATCAGTAAGAAAAAAAAATTGAGTTAGACCATAAAAGTTTAAAACATGTATACTTAAATTGATTGGTAAATGATATAAGTGTCTTTAATGGAAGATGAGCTTTGGAATTACTTAGATGTAGAAAACTTTCCTCCTTCAATCGTGGTAGCAGCATTTGTCCCATCATGTTCGCCATCAGCTCTGATATCAATTTGTTGAAATAAAATTTGCTCTAATACCAATTTTTAGAAAATAAAAGCCGCTCTGATACCGACTTGTAGAAAATGGACATTCACTCTGAAACTAACCCGTTTAGAAAACTTTGAAGGGGGTGTCGAGAGGGGAGAGACAAGGAGACAGACTTCTCAAAAGCCTTTTTCGATTTCACAGAACTTTAACTCTTTCTTCTTTTTCTCTTTTTGCTTCTTTTTGCTCTATTATGACTCTTGCTCTACTTGCTCTAATATTACAATGATAATAAAGCCTATTTACAAGTTTTCTAGCCATAACTATTCCACGTTTTCTTCGCATGTTTTCTCACCCATATACTACTCATTTCCTAAAATAAGTATGGCTTTTTTACCCAATTTAAAAACTGTTTTTTTTTTCTCTCTCTCTCATTTAAGTTTATTTCCAACAAATATGTCATGCAGTTTATCTTCTAAACTATTTATTGGCAAAGACGATTGATACTCGCACTATAACGACCCAAGAAAAAGAAAAAAAAAAAGAGAAACTCAATCGTTGGAAAACTCGTGAGTTTTCTAGCGACCGCCGAGTTTCGTGGACCCCACGCGAAATGATAGCCACACCTCACTCAACCTTCAACCCACAACTGCCAGAATCGATCAAAATACCTGCAAACAGAGAAAAGAAAGAAAATACGAGAGCGAGAGAGAGATTTCAGATAACTTCGGCGAGTTTTCAATTTCTTCGACGAGTCCAAAACGACCCGAAAATCGACGTCAAACGCTCAGTTACCACCATGAGAATAATCCGTAACGAAAGCACAATAACTCAAGGTATGTTTTGTGCTTTTTCGTAAGCGCCATCGTCGGTAACCGAGGTCAAAAAATTGTAAACATTCTTAGATCTATGGTTTTAGGAACTTTTAGGCCACTAAACTTCGAGGAAAGAAAGAAAGAAGATAAATAAAGAGGAAAAGGAAGAAAGAGGATCGATATTAGCAACGAAAACGCCTGTTAGATAATAGCTATGGTTTTATTCCTTAAATTTCGTTAGTTGTTTTTTACTTTTGAACATCTGAATTAACGCTCCCTGTTTAATGGAAGAGCATATTTTTTGCTGGCCATTTTGACCAACTTTTTGGGCGCAAGGTTTATGCCACTACTGCTAAATCTAGGATAGATTTGTTATTGAAATACGTGAAACTAAATCAAATAATAACCATCGGTTCTTCAGCAAATATTTCTCTCCCTTTCTTTTTTCGTTATTTTTTTCCTCGAAGAAGTTTTCCTTCAACCGATTTTTACACGTCGACGTTTTCCTCACTATTGCTAGAAGTCAACAACGTCGCTGGTAAGGAAGACAAGATCCACAGATCCGGGTCAACCCGAACCCAAAATCTGAGAGAGCTAGCCCGACTTCTTTCCCCTCGGCCTCTACCTTCTGCCCAAACCTCAATCCAGCCCAGAAGCCACGATTCAGCCCTATCGCCGCACAATCGACTTGGGAGGGAATCAAATCTCGTTCGGTTGGTGTGCAGCGAGTGCGGGAATCAAACATCGAGCAGCTGCAGGCTCACCAACAACATAACCACTCTCGGGTCCTCAACACATGGGCAACAGCATCACCAAGAGCACCGACGATGGGTCCTCGACACAGAGGCAACAAACCATATGACCGAGTGATATGAACCAAGAGACATCAATCATACAAGATGCTTCAATGAAGATGTGAAGAAAATATTGTTGAAATTATCAAAAGATATTTCAATTCATGCCACATTGAAGAATAATGAAGTTTTATGTTATAAATTTTGAGTAGATTACAATTTAGAGTTATTGTATTTCATTTATGTATTTTAAGACTTTTTATTTACTATAGGTTACAATTACACAATGGTTAATTATGCTCATTAAGTATGAATGTTACAACTCTTGGAATGTCTTTAATAGTTCCATTTTGAGGCTATATAAAACCATGTATGTTGTATGTGCAAGAGACTTGAAAAATATAGTAAAAGAAGCATTTGTCCTTTGATAAGATAATGAACCATTATAAGGGGAGTAAGATTCAGATTACCTTGTTGATCGAATATCTCAAGGCAAGAACATTGTTTGAGATTCGAATCACTCCACAAGCAAGATCGATCATGTCTAGCTTGAATGATTCTTGTTGATCAAATATCTCAAGGAAAGAACACTTGCTTGAGATTCGAATCACTCCACAAGCAAGATCGATCATGTCAGCTTGAATGATTCTTGTTGATCAAATATCTCAAGGAAAGAACACTTGCTTGAGATTCGAATCACTCCACAAGCAAGATTGATCATGTCGAGCTTGAATGATTCTACATGCAACCTAAACTACATAGAATTGCAAAGAAACTTAGCCAATTGCTAAAGAAGAACAATTTGAGAATCATTTTTGCCATTTCTAAAAAAAACAATATAGAATTTTATTTCTTAATATTGTGTTTATAAATAGTTATGATTAGGTCATTTGAAAGTTTATTAGATGAAAGTAAACTTAGATCCACATTTTTGTTAAACCATCTAAATTTGGAACAGTTTTGTTTGATATAATTCTTTCATAATTTAACTCATAAATAACTTTTGAATTTGACAACATTGGGTAAAAAGAAAAATTCTCTTATTATAATTAAGAAATGAATTTAGTCAAAATCCTTTCTTTCTTTTTTTTAATTCATTTGGCATGTGCAATTCTACTAAAAAATATAATAGTCCCTTATTTGTTTGATTGTTTATTATTCTTTTTATGGGCGTGAGCGAGGGAGGTTCTCATTTGTAGAGAAAGAAGGTTATTCTTTTTATGGGCGTGAGCGAGGGAGGTTCTCATTTGTAGAGAAAGAAGGACTTCCCATGGGCGTGAGCGAGGGAGGTTCTCATTTGTAGAGAAAGAAGGACTTCCCAAGTGGTCACCCAACTTAGTACTACTCTCGCCCAAGCAAGCTTAACTACGGAGTTCTAATGGGATCCGGTGCATTAGTGCTGGTATGATCGCACCCGACATGCCATGCGCACAAAATCGGATTTAACGCATGCGGGAAGGCATGATCAAAACGCGATGGGCGTGAGCGGGGGAGGTTCTCATTTGTAGAGAAAGGAAGAAAAGAACTCGGAGAAATTGAAAGAAAAAAAGGGGTGCAACACGAGGACTTTGACTTTGTACTACTCTCACCCAAGCACGCTTCACTGCGGAGTTCTGATGGGATTCGGTGCATTACTGCTGGTATGATCGCACCCAACATGCCATGCGCAAAAAATCAGATGTAACGCATGCGGGGCAGCATGATCGAAACGCGATGGGCGTGAGCGGGGGAGTTTCTCATTTGTAGAGAAAGGAAGAAAAGAACTGGGAGAAATTGAAAGAAAAAAAGGGGTGCAACACGAGGACTTCCCAAGTGGTCACCTAACTTAGTACTACTCTCGCCCAAGCACGCTTAACTGCGGAGTTCTGATGGGATCCGGTGCATTAGTGCTGGTATGATCGCACCCGACATGCCATGCGCACAAAATCGGATTTAACGCATGCGGGGCGGCATGATCGAAACGCGATGGGCGTGAGCGGGGGAGGTTCTCATTTGTAGAGAAAGGAAGAAAAGAACTGGGAGAAATTGAAAGAAAAAAAGGGGTGCAACACGAGGACTTCCCAAAGTGGTCACCTAACTTAGTACTACTCTCGCCCAAGCACGCTTAACTGCGGAGTTCTGATGGGATCCAGACATTAGTGCTGGTATGATCGCACCCGACATGCCATGCGCACAAAATCGAATTAAACGCATGCGGGAAGGCATGATCGAAACGCGATGGGCGTGAGCGGGGGAGGTTCTCATTTGTAGAGAAAGGAAGAAAAGAACTCGGAGAAATTGAAAGAAAAAAAGGGGTGCAACACGAGGACTTCCCAAGTGGTCACCCAACTTAGTACTACTCTCGCCCAAGCACGCTTAACTGCGGAGTTCTGATGGGATCCGGTGCATTAGTGCTGGTATGATCGCACCCGACATGCCATGCGCACAAAATCGGATTTAACGCATGCGGGGCGGCATGATCGAAACGCGATGGGCGTGAGCGGGGGAGGTTCTCATTTGTAGAGAAAGGAAGAAAAGAACTCGGAGAAATTGAAAGAAAAGAAAAAGGGTGCAACACGAGGACTTCCCAAGTGATCATCCAACTTAGTACTACTCTCGCCCAATCACGCTTAACTGCGGAGTTCTGATGGGATCCGGTGCATTAGTGCTGGCATACGACATGCCATGCGCACAAAATCGGATTTAACGCATGCGGGGCGGCATGATCGAAACGCAATGGGCGTGAGCGGGGGAGGTTCTCATTTGTAGAGAAAGGAAGAAAAGCACTCGAAGAAATTGGAAGAAAAAAAGGGGTGCAACACGAGGACTTCCCAAGTGGTCACCCAACTTAGTACTACTCTCGGCCAAGCACCCTTAACTGCAGAGTTCTGATGGGATCCAGACATTAGTGCTGATATGATCGCACCCGACATGCCATGCGCACAAAATCGAATTAAACGCATGCGGGAAGGCATGATCGAAACGCGATGGGCGTGAGCGGGGGAGGTTCTCATTTGTAGAGAAAGGAAGAAAAGAACTCGGAGAAATTGAAAGAAAAAAAGGGGTGCAACACGAGGACTTCCCAAGTGGTCACCCAACTTAGTACTACTCTCGCCCAAGCACGCTTAACTGCGGAGTTCTGATGGGATCCGGTGCATTAGTGCTGGTATGATCGCACCCGACATGCCATGCGCACAAAATCGGATTTAACGCATGCGGGGCGGCATGATCGAAACGCGATGGGCGTGAGCGGGGGAGGTTCTCATTTGTAGAGAAAGGAAGAAAAGAACTCGGAGAAATTGAAAGAAAAAAAAAAGGGTGCAACACGAGGACTTCCCAAGTGATCATCCAACTTAGTACTACTCTCGCCCAATCACGCTTAACTGCGGAGTTCTGATGGGATCCGGTGCATTAGTGCTGGCATACGACATGCCATGCGCACAAAATCGGATTTAACGCATGCGGGGCGGCATGATCGAAACGCGATGGGCGTGAGCGGGGGAGGTTCTCATTTGTAGAGAAAGGAAGAAAAGAACTCGGAGAAATTGAAAGAAAAAAAGGGGTGCAACACGAGGACTTCCCAAGTAGTCACCCAACTTAGTACTAATCTCGCCCAAGCACGCTTAGCTGCGGAGTTCTGATGGGATCCGGTGCATTAGTGCTGGTATGATCGCACCCGACACGTCATGCGCACAAAATCGGATTTAACGCATGCGGGAAGGCGCAACACGAGGACTTCCCAAGTGGTCACCCAACTTAGTACTACTCTCGCCCAAGCACGCTTAACTACGGAGTTCTGATGGGATCCGGTGCATTAGTGCTGGTATGATCGCACCCGACATGCCATGTGCACAAAATCAGATTTAACGCATGCGGGGCGGCATGATCGAAACTCGATGGGCGTGAGCGGGGGAGGTTCTCATTTGTAGAGAAAGGAAGAAAAGAACTGGGAGAAATTGAAATAAAAAAAGGGGTGCAACACGAGAACTTCCCAAGTGGTCACCCAACTTGGTACTACTCTCCCCCAAGCATGCTTAACTATAGAATTTTGATGGGATCCGGTGCATTAATGCTGGTATGATCACACCCGACATGCCATGCGCACAATATCGAATTTAACGCATGCGGGGCGCCATGATCGAAACGCGATGGGCGTGAGCGGGGGAGGTTCTCATTTGTAGAGAAAGGAAGAAAAGAACTCGGAGAAATTGAAAGAAAAAAAGGGGTGCAACACGAGAACTTCCCAAGTGGTCAACCCAACTTAGTACTACTCTCCCCCAAGCACGCTTAACTACGGAGTTCTGATGGGATCCGGTGCATTAGTGTTGGTATGATCGCACCCGACATGCCATGCGCACAAAATCAGATTTAACGCATACGGGGCGGCATGATCGAAACGCGATGGGCGTGAGCGGGGGAGGTTCTCATTTGTAGAGAAAGGAAGAAAAGAACTGGGAGAAATTGAAATAAAAAAAGGGGTGCAACACGAGGACTTTCCAAGTGGGAACCCAACTTAGTACTACTCTCGCCCATGCACGCTTAACTGCGAAGTTCTGATGGGATCTGGTGCATTAGTGCTGGTATGATCGCACCCGACATGCCATGTGCACAAAATCGGATTTAACGCATGCGGGGTGGCATGATCGAAACGAGATGGACATGAGCGGGGGAGGTTCTCATTTAAGTGGCCTTACTATCGGCTCGGTTGAAAGACTTANGGTTCTCATTTAAGTGGCCTTACTATCGGCTCGGTTGAAAGACTTGTCTTATGTATGACGACACGTGTCCAGTGGCCTTGGACGTATCATTTATGCTTTATGTTATATGATGATGTGATGACGTTATATGATGACGTGATGATGATGTATGATGATGTGTCGATGTTGTATGATGATGTGATGATGTAATATGATGACTTAATAATGTTAGATAGTGATGCGATGCTGTTATATGATGATGTGATGTTGTTATATGATGATGTGATAATGTTATGTGATGACGTGATGATGTTAGATGATGATGCGATGTTGTTATATGATGATGTGATGATGTTATTTGATGATGTGATAATGTTATGTGATGACGTGATGACGTTAGGTGATGATGTGATAATGTTATGTGATGGTGTTAGATGATGATGTGATGATGTTATATGATGACTTGATAACGTTAGATAAGGATGTGATGATGTTATATGATGACTCAATGTCAATCATTTATAGGAATGCTAGTAAATATATTAGATTAAATTTATATCCGTAGCCAAATTAATAGATTAAAAATAGAATGGTCAACAAAATTTGTGAACACTAAACACTGAGATAAGAAATAATTTGGAAACAAGATTTAGTAGAAATTTGGAATATATGAGAACAAAATTAAAATGCAACAGATAGGAAGAAAATAAGATTAAAGAATTAAAAACCAGAAACTAAATATAGAGGGAAAAGAAAATACAGAGGGTAAATACATATAGTAGTAAAACCCAAAATAACTTGAATAGTTGTATCTACTTTTTTTTAATACAACATTAACCATGGAAAATAAGATTTTTAATAAAAATATAATTATAGATATATAACATTTCAAGACTTTTAACAATGACCAATGTAAATGAGAGAAATAAGTGTGTAGAGTTCAAACTTGAAACTGATGTCATGGGCTTATATAAGTTGACTCGGATTACAAAGGACGGAATCGAACTTTCGTTAAAGATATATTCGTGACAACGACTTAAGCTAGCCAGGTAAGTGACCTTATTCTCGGTATGGTTATATTTGATGTTGACACGTGCCTCGTGGTTCTGCACGTGTCATATATATTGATATGTGTGAATTGTCTGTGGATCGATATGCTTCTTATATGTTATGTATATGTTATAATATTTGAACTGTATGATAATAATTATGGTACGATGTGTTTAATGATATGTTTGAGATAGGATACGAGAAGGATGCACAAAATGAAATGTAACAATAGGAGTAAAATACGTTCATGAAACTTTAAGGTTAGGTTACATACCAGAGTGATATGGATAAGAGAGATTGATGAAAGAATACAATTAGGTTACCGGTAGAAATGGATAAGTTTGTGATAGATTTATAGAACAATAGCGTTAGGATACGTTCTTGTGATGATATGACTAAGGTATGTTCACATAACGGTATGACTATGATAGGTATAAGAACGGTAAGGCTATGATAAGTTAGAGAACATATGACTACGAAGTGTTTACGTTATGACTTGTATATGATATGATACATTGTGATCCAATATGTCATGGTATGATATGTATATGATAAAATGTTATGTTAAAAGCATAGAACGTTATGTTAGGTCTCTTAAATTGTGTGTATACAACATGATATGAATGACATGAAATATAACCCCGTTAGAATTATGTATGATTTGAGAACTGAAGAATGAGAAATGATATGATATGAATGATGAACGATATCTGAAACGATATGAAAAATGATATGATATGTACATAATGCTAGCGGGGTTGTATTAAATGATAATGAAAATGGAAAGATGTTGGGACCTCATGCATGATGTGTACTCATGAATTGGGGGATACCCCTATTCCATCACGAGGGTACGGACGCGTACATCCAATGGCAGGACAACGATCGTTATGTTTTTCATAGCATTGCTGTGACGGTTACTAGTTCTAACTGGGTGTTCGGCCTAGGGAGCGTCCCAGTGTATGCTCGCCCGACAAGTAAGGTGGCCCAACGGTGTGCGAACTGACTGGTGAGCCCATACCCGATATGGGTTGTGTGTATAGTATATGGTACACGTCCAAAATTATCCGTTAGAACAGCACCGTAGGAAGACAGATTGAAAGATAGATTTCATCATCTCATTCGCATGTGATTGTTGCATTTAACCTCAATAGTGGATGACATACTGAGTATTTCTTAAAATACTCAAGCCATGTGCTACTATATTTTTTTCAAGTTAAGGCAAGGCATTCCTGTACGACTGACGACGACATCGCAACTCTAGACCATAGTACATGCATAGGATAGTGATATTTATTTTCTTAGACTTAGGCTAGAATAAGATGTTTTTAACTTAACCGCTTATTTATTTTATTTCAGGTCTTTTATTGTGTCGTTTTAAAGATATTTTAAAAACACGTAAGTTCATGGCTGTGTTTTAAGATAAATGATATGTTTTATGGAATTTAAATGAAGTCTTTCCCATCCAAGTTCATGGCTGTGTTTTAAGATAAATGATATGTTTTATGGAATTTAAATGAAGTCTTTCCCATCCAATGTTTAGGATATGTATACAATAGCGACCATAAATTAAGTAGAAAATTTCGGGTCGTTACATGTTGAGTAGCCACCTTAAACTTTTCTTAAGAAATACTTGAAGGAATCACTTGGATTTTTATATGAACACTAAACCAAGTATGATTTAAGAATATATTAAAGAAAAACTCAAAGAACCGTTAGTTAAGACCTGAACTGATCATATTACTCGAAATTTAAGTAACGGTAAAATAACCTATTAAAGAAACTTTGCTACCTATGAAATTTTAATGCTGGGAATATTATAGCATGTTGAGTTTATATATGAAATTTGGTGATCATTGGATAAGGATAAGTAGGTAAACCAAGAAATAGTGTAAAATGACCATAATGCCCCCTAAGGTAATTTACGTTTGATGATGTGGTGAAGTTTGAAAGCCATTGGAATTCGTTAAGTAGAAAATCCAAGAATTAGAGGTAAAATGACCAAAATTCTCCCAGGACTATTATGATAATTCAAGGTCATATGCCTTTCAAATAACTTGCTACTTTTTATAAGGACTATTCCTAAGGACAAGAAGCTATTTTCAGGAGTTGAAGTTGATTAGAGCACGCTTGGAACCTAAACCAAGATAAAACCTAAGAAACGCCTAAAGAAAACATCTCAAGATTCAAGACCCTTCTAGAACTCTCGATGAATTCATTATGAATGTATGATTTTCTAGAATAATTCAGGCTAGCTATTATAATGGGTTCATATAATTATGAATGGATGTTACAACTTATGCCTCAAGGAATTAAGAACCCTAAAAACTTACATGGTTAATAACCAAGAACAATATCACACAAGCTCTACAATTACAAAGTAAGAAGAATGCTAGGTACCAATCAAGAATAAGGGACCAAGGTCCTCAGACACAAAAACTCAAGAATGCTAGGTAATACTATAATCATGTCCAGAGTGACACATGAACTCTCACCACGCGGTGATTTCTGAGGCCCAAGTTTTCCTCTTCTAGGTGGGATGCCTTGCACCATGTTTCCTTGCAGGATATCATGTTTGGCCTCACGTTTCCCTCACCTAGATGAGATGCCTTGCACCATGTTATGGGTACCCAAAGATTTGTAGGATGCCATGTTCATATATGTACCGATCACGTGACCATTATGGTCTATCATGGGAAGTAGTCTAGAGCCACGATGGAATAAGAAGAGAGTAAGTTACCTTAGCCAAGAATCTAGAACCTCCTAAGACCTCCCATGGTACAACATGCTCATGACTTAGACTACGCTGCTTGGAACGCATGAAGCCTTAAGCGTAAGTTTTCAAACTATGCCGCTAGGAACACATGAAGCCTTGGGCATATGTTTTAAGACTATATCGAACGACAAGCCCTAAGATACAGGTTCAGACTACGTCGCTTGGAACACATGAAGCATTGGACGTAGGTTAAGACAGTGTCACTCGGAAAGCATGAAGCCTTGGACACATGTTGTCAGGTACATGGCTAGTGCTGTAAATTCTAGGAGGAGTGCCTTAAAGAAAGAAACAATAATAGAACAAGAGCCTAGAAAGTACCAAGAACAAGACAAACATCAAGGACTGGAACATGAATCAAGATTCAAGTTCTAAAGATAAGAACCAAGAACCAAGAACCATAGTACTAAGGCCCTTATAGTTGCACAATCGTTGGCCCCGAAGGAGGATGAATTATGAGATCCCACATATATTGGAGAGAGGAGAGAGTGCTAGCGAGGATGCTGAACATTGAAGGAGGGTGGATTGTTAGATCCCACACTCATTGGAGAGGGTAACGAAACATTCTTTATAAGGTTGTGAAAACTTCTCCCTAGAAGACACGTTTTAAAAACTTGAGGGGTCCCAAATGGGAAAGCCCAAAGAGAATTAGACTGTTACAAATGGTATCAGAGCAAGACATCGGGCAGTATGCCAGTGAAAATGTTGAGCCCCAAAGACGGGTGGATTGTGAGATCCCACATCGATTGGAGAGAGGAACGAGTGTTAGCGAGGATGTTGGGCCCCGAAGGGGATGAATTGTGAGATCCCATTTCGATTAGAGAGAGGAACAAGTGTCAGCGAGGATGCTAGATTCTGAAAGGGGATAGATTATGAGATCCCACTTTGATTAGAGAGAGAAACGAGTGCCAGCCAGAACGTGGGGCCCTGAAGGGGGTTGATTGTGAGATCCTACATCGATTGAAGAGAGGAACGAGTGCTAGTGAGGATGCTGGGCCCCAAAGGAGGGTGCATAATGAGATCTCACATTCGTTGGAGATGGAAACAATACATTCTTTATAAGGGTGTGAAAACCTTTTCCTATTCTTAGTAGACGCATTTTAAAAACCTTGAGGGGAAGCCCAAAAGGGAAAGCCTAAAAAGGACAATATCTGCTAGAGTTGAGCTTGAACTATTATAAATACTAAGTTAATACGAAGGTTAGTCTATGGCCCTCTAATAAGTATATGTAACGACCTGAAATTTAAGGTCGCTACTATATACTGTACCATAAACATTGAATGCAGAAGAATTTATTTAAATTTCATAAAACATAGCATTTATCTTAAAACACAGCACATGGCTTTATTATTTAAAGAAATACTCAGTAAGTGACCCCACTATTGGGGTTAAATGCAACAATCACATGCAATGAGATGATAGGACTTATCTTTCATTCCATTCTCCTTACGGTGCTGTCCTAACGAGTAACTTTGGACGTGTACCATATACTCTACACAAAGCCCATACGTGCGAGTATGGACTCACTAGCTAGTTCGCACACCGCTGGGCCAATTTCCTTATCCGGTGGGCATACTCTGGGAGCTCCTTATGCCGGACACCTGTTAGAACTAGTAACCGTCACGGCAGCACTATGCAAAGCATAACGATAGTTGTTCTGCCATTGGATGTACGCACCATACCCTCGTGATGGGATAGGGGTATCCCCCAAATGCATGAGCACACATAATGCATGAGGTCCCAAAGCTTTTCCATTTTCATTATCCTTTAATACAACCCCGCTAGCATTATGTACATATCATATCATTTTTCATATCGTTTCAGATATCATTCATCATTCATATCATATCATTTCTAATTCTTCAATTCTCAAATCATACATAATTATAACGGGATTATATTTCATGCCATTTATCGTAATTTCATGTCATTCATATCATGCTGTATACACACAATTTAAGAGACCTAACATAACGTTCTATGCTTTTAACATAACATTTCATCATACACACATCATACCATGGCATATTGCATCACAATTAATGGTGTTAATATAACACATGCGGAAGCAATTTGGATCATAGGCTCTCTAAGTACATCAATTATAGTGAATTAGCTAGCATGTTCAAAAGCATTAAAACTCAATAAGTTTGAATACTAACCTTTTGTCGCTCAAGTTTCTTTTTCCTCACGAACCGGTTTCGAACTACCACTAGTGTCTTCTCCTCTATTCTCCGGCCTTAGAACAGGATTGTGGAATCTGGTGAGTGACTAAACTTGGGAGGGATTTAGTATATATGAAGAGAGAGTTTGTGAGAGGTTTTTCTCAAGGTTTATTCCCAAGGGAAAACTTCCATGTACCATGATCACTCTATTTATAAAGTCATGTTTGCATGTTCATGCAAATTTGAGATTGCCAAATTTTGACACTCAAAATTCCACTTAAATGTTTGGGATTATGTGGCAAGCATGCAAGTTTGAGTTCACCAAATTTTGACACTCAAAATTCCACTAAAATTTGTGGGGTTTATTTGGCAAGCATGCAAGTTTGGTTAAACCAAAATTTGACACCTCAAAATTCCACTAACCCACACATGGATCTTTCCATTAAATGAAGTCAACATCTTGACTTTCTTCATTTTGATTCAACAATTAATTTGAATAATTAATTTCAAATTAAAGTAATATTAAATAATTAATTAAACTATTTAATTAATATTTAATATTAATTCAAATGTCAATCCCAATCAATTCTGACACATATTTGATCAAGATATTTAAATCTTATTTAAATATATCAGATTCTCTCTTTTTGTTTAATTCGTAAATAAATCAAAAATGCGGTTAAATATATCGTATATATGTAGCGCATATTCTCTAATATGAATTCGAACACTTCGAACTCACTCGTCACACTGTTCTATGGTTTAGTTCGATATGAGCTAGCAAAGGGACCTAATGGACCTATAGATCATGGGCTCCAACGATCCAAGATTAACCGGTTAAACTCATTAACCTTGTTAACCAACATTCGTTAACTACTATGACACTCCACTATAGCCTAATAGTTGCACTCCCCTCACTGTAGATATATTTCTGTCCATTTGATATAACTATGATTAGTAAGTCGATCCTTCACAGGTTGTTCGTAACTAGAGCTGGGTCAATTTACCGTTTTATCCCTGAAGACATTTTTCAAGACCTGGAGTTAGTGCTTAAGAGAACTACCTCTCTTCTATCCCTAAAAGTCGGTAGGAGAAAATTTCATCTTGCACCCCACGTCCCCAGCCATTCACCCAGTCTTACCCCTGAAATGGGAGGCCTATTGAGTCAGCGAACTTGAGCCACTCTCATCCATGAAAATCTAAGGATAATTCCGAAAAAACAAGAGTTCATGGTTAGCTCAAGATTAAAATTGAATTACTAGGTCATCGAATGAAAAGAAAATCAGTCTCAAGAGTAAACGACATTATAAAATGTAAGTGATTTTCTTCATGGTCCGATCTTATAAAATACTCATTGCATAGGACACCCTCACTCACATGCCTCCACATGTACGATTTAGTGATCACATTGTTTATGTCATATACAAAATTGGGCCGCATCCATAGTGTCCCCATGATAAGGTACTCAGCCTTATCCTCATACTATAGATCATTTTGACTATATACTTGAACTTGATTCACTCTTATGTCTCTACATATAGTTCAAATAATCATACTATAGTTAGAGTGTTCTTAGTTTATTGGATTTAGATTAATAATCGTAAAGTTCACTTTATTCAATAACAATCTTTACTGAATAAACAACAATAATAACTTTATTAAAAATAGAATATGCTTTTATTTACATACTGTGATTTTTAGAACATAAATCCCAACAAACTCCCACTTGGACGAAAACTCTAGTGGGGTTTTATAATGTTCAGTAGAGAGAAAGACATAAATACAATAAACTAGGGCATCACATACTCATGCCTTTTCTCCCACTTGCCCTAGATTACATAACTCGTAGTCCTAGACTCACTAGGTGCCCTTCAAACACTTTTGCCGTGAGGGGCTTTGTAAATGGATCAGCAATGTTGTTCTCTGAAGCTATCTGTGTGACGATCACATCTCTTCGTTGCACAATCTCCCTTATGAGATGATATTTGCGCTCAATATGTTTTCCTCGCTCATGGCTTCTTGGTTTTTTTTTTTTTTAATTTGCAACTGCTCCACTGTTATCACAATAATGAGTGACGGGAAGATGCATATTTGAAACGACTTCCAAATCAGTTAAGAACTTCCTAGGCCATACAGATTCTTTCGCTGCTTCACAAGCAGCAACATACTCAGCCTCCATGGTGGAATCAACAATGCAACCTTGCTTTATGCTTCTCCATATTATTGCTCCTCCATTCAGAGTGAAGACAGATCCTGATGTCGATTTTCTCGAATCTACATTGGTCTGAAAATCTGAGTCAGTGTACCCTGTAAGGATCAGATCCTTAGCACCGTACATTAGCATATAGGCCTCGTTCTCCTAAGATACTTGAGGATATTCTTAACGACAGTCCAATGAGCACATCCCGGATTTGACTGATATTTGCTGACAATTCCCACAACATAGCATATGTCGAGCTGGGTACATAGAATGGCATACATCAGACTACCGACTGCTGATTCGTCAACATTCTGTTTAAAGCCATAAGATTTGATCGCAGTATCAAACTTTATATTCCAGGATCGAGATGCTTGCTTCAACTCATAAATGGATCTTTTAAGCTTGCAAACCCTTTGCTCGTGGTCCTGTTCAATGAACCCCTCTAGCTGAGCCATATATATACTCTCTTCAAGATTGCTATTTAGAAAGGCTATCTTAACATTCATTTGCCAAATTTCATAATCATAAAATGTGGCAATAGACAAGAGCATTCTAATCGATTTAAGCATAGCAATAGGAGAGAAGGTTTCTTCATAGTCCACCCCCTCTCTTTGGGTATAACCCTTTGCTACAAGTCGAGCTTTAAAGGTCTGTACCTTACCGTTTTGGTCTCGTTTCCTCTTATAGATCCATTTGCAACCAATAGGTTTTATCCCATCTGGTTGATCTACAAGTTCCCAGACTGAATTGAAGTACATTGACTCCATTTCAAGATTCATGGCTTTGATCCACTGATCTCTATCTTCATTATTCATTGCCTGTTTATAGGTCAATGGATCCTCAACGCCATTATCAGGTATGATGACTTGAGTTTCTGCCAAACCCAAGTAACGATCGGGTTGAGTTATAACCCTTCCACTATGTCGAGGCATTCTCAACTCTTGAGAAGGTTGTGATTGACCAGAAGTGTCAGCTTCATCAACAACTCTTGTTTAATGACTAGCTTGATCAGCAACTCTTGTTGTTTTATCAGTAGCTTCTTTAGAAATGTCACTTAATACTAGTTTGCTGCGAGGTTGATGATTTCTTACGTGGTCTTCCTCTAAGAATGTAGCGTTTGTTGATACAAACACTCTATTTTCTTGAGGGTCATAAAACAAATCACCTTTCGTCTCTTTGGGGTATTCTATGAATAGACATAATTTTGAACGACGTTCTAATTTCTTGGGGTTTTGCAACAACACATGTGTTGGACATCCCCAAATCCTAAAGTGACATAAACTACCTTTATGCTCTTTCCACAACTCATAAGGTGTTTCTGAAACACTCTTAGTCAGAACCATGTTCAAAATGTATGTAGCAGTCTCCACTACATATCCCCAAAACGGATCGGGTAATTGAGCGAAACTCATCATACACCGAACCATGTCTAATAGAGTTCTATTTCTTCTTTCTGATACACCATTTTGTTGAGGCATACCAGGAGCTGAGAGCTGAGACCTTATTCCATGTTCTATCATATAGTCTTGAAATCTTAAGTCCATGTACTTTCCTCCTCGATCTGATCGAAGTGTTTTAATAGTTTTACCTAAAAGATTCTCAACCTCAGTCTTATACTCTCTAAATTTTTCAAGAGCTTCGGACTTGTGATGCATTAGGTAAAGATAGCCATACCTTGAATAATCATCAATAAAACTGATGAAATATTTATACCCTCCTCGTGCTTTGACATTCATTGGACCATAGAGATCTGTATGCACGACTTCTAAGGTTTCTTTGGCTCTATAACCTTTTTCGAAAAACGGTCGCTTAGTCATTTTACCCTCAAGACAAGACTCACATGGAGGTAAAGAGTTGTCTTCTAACTCATTTATAAGTCCTCTTTTAACCAATCTCTTAATCCTATTCAGATTAATTGGGCCTAGTCTTAAGTGCAAAAGATAGGTATTATGAGAAATATTTTGTCGTTTATTTTGAGTTTCAGCTGTTTTAAACATCTCGGTATTTAAAATAGCTTTTGTTTCGCTCGATTTTAACATATATAAGTTGTTTTCTAGTTTTGCAGAACAAATATGAATACCTCTTTTGCAAATGAACACTTCATTCATTTCTAAAGATACTTTATACAATTGTTCTAATAAACAAGAGATAAATATTCGATTTCTTTTCATTTCAGGAACAAAAAGTACATTATCTAATATAATGAATCTATCTCCAAAAAACAACTTCAAATTTCCTACTGATCTTGCTGAGACAACCTCTCGTGATTCAACTTTGAGTGTTATCTCGCCGTCCGTAAGCATTCTCCAGGAGCTAGTTTCCTGGTAAAAAGAACAAATATGATTAGTGGCCCTTGAATCTAGTATCCAAGTTGAGTTATCATACTCTACTAAACATAGTTCTACAACGAGTAAATCATATTTACCTTGTTGTTGTTGTCTTTTCGGCTTTCTTCTCTGCCAGGTATTTTGGGCAGTTTCTCTTCCAGTGCCCATTTTCGTTGCAATGGAAACATTTTCCTTTATCTGCTTTTTGAAACTTGTGTTTGAGGTTAGTAGGAATCTTATTTTTCCCTTTACCCTTCTTCATCAAAACACTTGATAAGATAAGGAACCACTACAAGGGGAGTAAGATTCGAACTTGAGCCTGAAGCATATATCCGATCTTGAAGTTTGATATTACTAGGTCATCGAATGAAAAGAAAATCAGTCTCAATAGTAAACGACATTATAAAGTGAGAGTGATTTTCTTCATGGTCCGATCTTATGGAATACTCATTGCATAGGACACCCGCACTCACATGTCTCTACATGTACGATTTAGTGATCACATTGTTTATGTCATATACAAAATTGGGCCGCATCCATAGTGTCCCCATGATAAGGTACTCAGCCTTATCCTCATACTATAGATCATTTTGACTATATACTTGAACTTGATCCACTCTTATGTCTCTACATATAGTTCAAGTAATCATACTATAGTTAGAGTGTTCTTATTTTATTGGATTTAGATTAATAATCGTAAAGTTCACTTTATTCAATAACAATTTTTACTGAATAAACAACAATAATAACTTTATTAAAAATAGAATATGTTTTTGTTTACATACTGTGATTTTTAGAACATAAAACCCAACAACAATGTATCATATCATAAACAAGTCATAACGTAAACACTTCGTAGTCATATCGTTCTTATACCTATCATAGACATATCATTATGTGAACGTATCTTAGTCATATCATCACCAGAACTTAACCTAATGCTATCGTTCTATCAATCTAACACAACCCTATCCCTTTCTACCCGTAACCTAACGGTATTCTTCCATCAATCTCTCTTATCCATATCATATTTAACCTAATGATAAGCCCTTTCTACCCGTAACCTAACGGTATTCTTCCATCAATCTCTCTTATCCATATCATATTTAACCTAATGATAAGAATCACGGTGTTCCAAATGTTCCAACTGGACCTATTACACGATCCAAGGCGCAACCATCATTTGTAGAATTAGAAGCTGATACAATTGACGAAGGACAATTGAATATTTTCACGGTTGAAGTTGGAAAACATTAAAAATGTCAACAACAAAGTTTAAACCTACACAAGTGAAGCCTAATAGATTTCAAGTTTATTTCTTTAACCACTCGAACATATCAACATTTGTTGAAAGATCTTATTGTTTTTTTTTTTTTTTTTTTTTTGCAATGGTCAGTTGATCAAAGTTGACTTCGTCATTTGTGGAGATTAAAGGGGATCGAGATTGAATCCCAGCCACAAACGTCTTTTGTCAGGAGACTATAAATACCCACAATATGTTATGTAAAAATCAGATTCGTTGATGAATGTAATTCAGATCTCAAATTGAGACGTTTCCCTTAGAAATTCGAGCATCATATTTTCCATTTCTAAGTTTCAAGCAATTCTTATGGTAGAATTGCACCCGAGCCATTAAATCAAGCCTTGATCAAGTTAGATTGTGGAGTGACTCAATTTAGAACAAGGTTCTAAATCTTGCTTGTAAATCTTCGATCGTAAGAGGTAATCTAATTCTAGTCTTATCTCTTGGTTGATCCAAATTTCGCATAAGAAGGTGTTAATTACTTTGATTCAAGGGTTCTTGCTAAAATAAAAGCTTGGATCGTTGGGCTGAGGATTAGGGTTGCTTTATCACTAACCTTAACGTTTCATGAACGTATTTTACTCCTATCGTTACATTTTGTTTTGTGCATCCTTCTCATATCCTATCTCAAACCTATCCTTGAACACATTGTACCGTAATTATTATCATACAATTCACACATCATAACATATAAGAAGCATCTCGGTCCATAGACAATTCACACACATCAATATATACGACACATGTAGAACCACGGGGCATGTGTCAACATCAAATATAACTATGCCGATAGTAAGGTCACTTACTTGGCTAACTTAAGTAGTTGTCACGAATATATCTTTAATGAAAGTTCGATTCCGTCCTTTGAAATCCGAGTCAACCTATATGAGCACATGACATCAGTTTTAGGTTTGAACTCTACAACATTATTCCTCTAATTTACATTGGTCCATTGTTAAAAGTCGTTATATATCTATAAGTATATTTTTCTATTTATGTATTTACCTTTCCCTCTATATTTAGTTTGTGGTTTTTAATTCCTAATCTTCCTTTTTTATCTTTTCCTTTTAATTCTATTCTCCTATTCCAAATTTCGAGTGGATCTCTAATTCCAAATCTTTTCTTATCTCAGTGTTTTCTATTCATAAGTTTTCTTGGTCATTCTATCTTTAATCTATTCATTTGGCTAGTAATAAAAATTTATTCTAATATTTCTAATCTGACAAAAATTTAATATAATATTACTAATATGACATGATTTACTAGAATCATATAAATGATTGACACTTAGTTTCTAACTCAAAGCTAGACCATTGTAATAATTAAACGAAGATCTAACTATTGGTTCTGATTTCTAAAAAAAAAATTAGGATAAAAGAAAATGAAGAATTAATATATACGTTGTTAATCAGATCTATCTTATCGTAAATATCCGGTGAATCTC
Organism: Cucurbita maxima; assembly: GCF_002738345.1. Taxonomy (NCBI): domain Eukaryota; kingdom Viridiplantae; phylum Streptophyta; class Magnoliopsida; order Cucurbitales; family Cucurbitaceae; genus Cucurbita; species Cucurbita maxima. Next base: position 84,219 of record NW_019272026.1, on the reverse strand, counting down.
AACTGGGTAAAGGTCATTCTCATTTTTTTTTCCTAAAGTAAATTTGACATATTACATGATCTAAGGCTAAGAATATTCAAGAAATGTTCATTCTTCATTCTGAAAATTGGATAGGCTCGATTCAACTTCCATTTCATGTGTTAGAAATTGATTCCATTGAGGAAGGATCATTAGGAGCTTAAGTGAATATTTGTACCGTACAAGTGGATGATGGAGTTTCTATAAATAGCACTTATTTGCAAACTTTATTTTTTTTTTTTTATGAATTAAATTAAGTTGTCACCTTGAGACTTTCTCTCTTAGAAATTGAGATCATCTTTGTCCTTTCTAAGTTTCATGTAATTCTTGTGGTAGATTGCATCCGAGCCACTAAATCAAGTCTTGATTAAGTTCAATTGTGGAGACTCAAAATGTTTAAAATCTTGCTTCTAGATCTTTAAATAATCTAATTCTAGTTTTATCAATGGGTCGATGGAATAGCTAAAAAATCTATGGTTCTAGAAACTAGACACAATAAGGATTCTATAGAAGAAAATTTGAGGTAATTCAAATATTGGAAGCTTGAGAACGGAAGGCCTAAACGTTGACAACGATGTAAGTAGTCACCTTGAACTTTTGTTAAGATATACTTGTAGCAATCGCTTGGTTTTCATATGAACTAAACCAAATATAAATTAAGAATATATGAAAGAAAAACTCAAAAAATGTGAATTAAGGCCCTAAACTTATCAAATTTTTCGAGATGTAACGTTAAAATAATGCATTAAATGAACTCGTCTGCCTGTAAAATTCTAATGTTGAGCATTCTATAGCATGTTGAGGTTATATATGAAATTTGGTGGTTGTTGGATAAGGATAAACACTTAAACCAAAAAACTAAAACTTTACATTGCATCTTTTTAAAACTAAAATATATGATAATAATACTTGCCCATAGATTTCATTAATATCCATTTCTTCATTAATAATATTTGAAAGATCAAATAAATAACTGAAATAATGATGATAGGGTCCCAAATCTAATAATCGGAATACTTATTTCACAACTTTTCAAACCATATTTATGATCGTACGGCTGAAAAAGAATGGTAGAACAATTATACACGTGATCTAATCAATGAATTGATTTTAATGTGTTGAAACCCTTTCAAATACAAAACTAAGAAAATCGAGACACATTAATCATTTTCAAAGTTTTGAAAGCATACGGAGGTACTATTTATTTTTTAAAATTCAAAGATTTATTACACACAAATTTTATAAATATTTGTGGGTTCATGGTCTAGTTGGTTAGGAAGTTGGACTCTGAATCCAATAACCCGAGTTCAAAAATCTCGGTTGGACCTATTTTAGTGAGTATTAACTTAACACAAATATTAAAGCAACAATATGTTAGATATTTTTAAATTTCATACTATAAGATATAAATTGTTTAGCATAGACACAAAAAAAACTCAAATGACGATGAGAACTCATATGGATAGATGTTTTGGATGTTTTGGTGAGATGGTAAATACATGGGCCAGTTCTCAACGAATGTGTCATAACAAGTCAAGATGGTCGAACTTTATCGAGACATGGAATGATGTCAAAATGCATGGGTTATGTTGTTGGTAACCAAGATGACTATGAGATTCAACGTTGCTTAAGAGAGATCTTGACCTAGAGTAGAGGAAAAGACGAGTCAGATGAGTTGATCTAGTCTAAAGGCATGTTGGATAGAGTCGCAGACTGAACATGCACACACGAGAGCCGTGTGTGAAAAAACAAGTTTGGATTCCACACAAGTTGTGTTCAGTTGGTGAAAGAAAAGCTCGCCTAAGATTTAACAAAGCTACAAAATCGGGCAAAAAAATGTGAATGGTACTTGAGCTCCCTCTCAAAGCTTGTCGTAAGTGTGTCAAGATCACGATGCAGCACGATTGAAAAAGTATGACGTGATATTAGACATCAAATTAAATAAATAAAATAATAATGATGCTCTTATTAAAAAGTAAATTTGGAAGGATGAAAAGATAAAATTAGGGCCTTCATGAAGCCCCTATTTTTTTAATTTTTCTTTTTTTGAAAAAGAAGGATAGAATAATTGTAAACTTGATCTAATAATATATTAATTAAAAAATATAGATTTTAATCATTCACATCGAACATTCTATAATTGTTTTGTTTGTGTGTTCATGATGGATGACTAAACTGAAACTATCCAATTAAAACTTATATTATGGAATAACTTCAACCGTTATTTCTCCTATATGGTTACTTACTTCTTTTGAACATAATTTTAAATTAATCAAATTTTGCATCCATTTATAACTAAAAGATAGGATAATAATACTTTCACATGAATTTCATTAATATTCTCTTTCTTTATTAATAAAATAATTATCATACATTCAATAAAACATTAAAAAAATAATATTAACATATGGGTATTTGGTCTAGTGGTATGATTCTCACTTTGGGTGCGAGAGATCATGACTTCAATTTTCAACTATCATATCATTCTTTATAATGAAACATTGGGTTGAAACTGAAACAACTCAATAATAAATTGCTTGTTAGTATATATATCTAATTATCCATTACAATATCATTGCATCCGAGCCATTAAATCAAGCATTGATTAATTTTGATTGTAGAATGACTCAAAATGTTTCAAATCTTGCATCTAGATCATTTATTTTAAGATGTAATCTAATTCTAGCTTTCTCTTGGTTGATCCGAAATTTACATAAGAAAGATGTTATGGGTTTTGTCTTCTCAATTTGGTATCAATGCCTAGATTGAATATGTGTGGCCTACTATAGAATTGATTAATTATTTATATATTTTTCAAATCATTCCATTTATTTCCTAATTGTTATTTCTACCCTTGTTCTTGATCTTTTGACTTTGTTTCATTTTGTTCCTAAAGATCATATTTAGATCTTAAAAAACAATATAGAATTTTACTTCTTAATATTGTGTTTATAAATCGTTATCATTAGATCATTTGAACGTTTATCTCATGATCAAGTAAATTTAGATCCACATTTTTCTTAAACCATCTAAATCTTCAACAGTTTTGTTTAATATTTTTCTTTCATAATTTAACTTGAAGATAACTTTTGAATTTGACAACATTTTGTAAATTAAGAAGTGAATTTAGTCAAAATCCTCTCTTTTTTTAATAGTCTGTTATTTTATTAATTGTTTATTATTTTATTTTTCTATTATTTTACTATTAACTTGTCATGATTTCCTTCCATAGCTTGCTACTATAAGAATTGCTTTATCCATATATTAGCTTACCTTGACAATAATTTAGTCACTTTCCGAATAGCCTACCTTTGTGTGTACCTTGACAAACTGAATTTTGTAAATTAAAATTGTTTTAGATAATCGAAGTAATCTTGAATAAAGGAGTTGAAAATGAAGAAGAATTCCAGGAGAATGAGGAAATGAAAGATAGGAGTCATTTGACAGTTGTTACAAGAAGACTTCTTAAAACTCAAGTTACAAAGAACGATATTGATGATTAAAGAGACAACCTCACACACGGTGTTTAGTCAAGGGGACTCCTTATAGTCTTGTTATTGATACGGGAAGTTATACCAATATAGTAAGTACCATGTTGATCAAAAGATTGCAAATTTCAACCCAACACCATCCTAAACCTTACCAACTTCAATTGCTCAATGACGATAGAACATTGAAGGTAGTTTCTCAAGCTTTAATATCTTTTACTATGAGAAAATATAAAGATGAAATTCTTTGTGATGTTTTACCAATGCTTGCTGGAGACATATTGCTTGGCCGACCTTGGCAATTTGAGAATATGTGTTTTTTTTACAAAAGATGGTAGAAAAACTACTCTTATACCTTTGAGCTATGCAAATGTATTTGATAATCAATTAAAGTTGTGAAAAAAAAAAAAGAAATAAAGAGTTTGAGGGAGAAGAATGGTAAGAAAAATAAGAATGGAGAAAAAATTAGAGAAAATAAAAGAGGAAAAAAATTAAAAGAAGAATGTAAAAAAGGGGATAAAATTGAAAAAAGTGAGTTGTTTGGCTAGAGTTGGAGAGGTGAGAATGACAATGTTTTCAAAAAATCATCTATATACTTATGTAAAAGGAAGGATATTTGGTCTCTAACGATAACAACTTGTCTTTACCTAATGTGTTTCAATCTCTTTTACAAGAATTTGAAAATGTGTACTAAAATGAAGTACCTAAAGGATTACCACCCATTAGACATATTGAACCTAAAATAGACTTCATTCTTGGAGCTGTCATTGCTAGTTTATATAGTCAATCCAACTAAGACTAAAAAAATTCAAAGGCAAGTGGAGGAGCTCATGGAGAAGGGCTTTATACGAGAAAGTTTGAGTCCATGTTCTTATTGCTGCCAAAGAAAGATGGAACATGGCGCATGTGTGTGGATTGTAGAGCTATCATCAAAATAATTGTAAAGTATTGACATCCTATTCATAGGCTAGATAATACGTTTGGCCAATTGCATAGTTCGTGTCAATTTACCAAGATTGATTTGAAATCTCATTATCATTAAATTAGAATGCATGTAGATGAATGGAAAACAACTTTCAAAACTATGCTTGGATTATATGAATGACTCTGTTATTCATTTTGGGTTAACTAATGCTCCAGTACATTTATGCTCTCAATTAATCATATTTTGGGAGAATTTTTTTGGAAAGCATGTTGCTGTATATTTTGATGATATTTTAATTTATTCAAAGAGTTTGCATGAGCATATGAAGTATTCATATGCTTAAGTCGGTTTTGATTACATTTAGAAAAGTGAAACTTTATGCTTATTTTAATAAGGGTAGATTTTGCATGGAAAATGAAAAATGGAAAAGGTTAACTTTCTTGACTTCATAGTTGGTAAAAATAGAGTAGAAGTAGATGACGAGAAAGTTGAAGAAATTAGGGATTGACCAACTCCAAAAAATGCAAGTGAAATTTGGAGTTTTCTCGGGCTAGATAGGTTCTATAGGAGATTTATAAAAGATTTTAGCACCATTGAATGACTTAATGTTTTTAAATGGGAGATAATGCAAGAGAATGCATTCCATGAGCTTAAAGAAGAAATTTATCAATGCACCCTTACTTGTCTTGCCTAACTTTGCTAAAAGTTTTGAAATTGAGTGTGATACAAGTGGTTTGGGCATATGTGTCGTTTTGATGCAAGATAATGGCAGCATTGAACTATCTTACCTATGATAAAAAATTATTTGCTTTAGTTCGTACATTACAAGTATGCCAACACTAATTATAGCCTAGAGTGTTTGTAATCTACTCTGATCATGAAAGCTTGAAGTATCTTAAGGGTGAAAGAAAATTGAACCGTAGGCATGCAAAGTGGGTGATATTTATTGAAACATTTTCGTATGTTATCAAATATAAGCAAGGTAAGGATGATATGGAAGCACGTAGGGTGGCTTAATGAAACATTTTAGGATTTATAAAACTTATAATATATTGTGTGAATACTTCTTTTGGCCAAAGATGAAGCACGATGTTCATAAGTTATTCAACCAATGTTTTCCATCTAAAGAATTCAAGTCAAGATCACAACCAAATGAATTGTATACTCCTTTAAATGTACCTAATGAACCAAATGGATTGTATACTCATTTGTTGTTGTTGTAGACATATTTAATAAAAATGGCTCATTGCATGAATCAAAATAGATGATACAAAACATGTTTTCTTATTCAATAGGGAAGTAGTAAAATTACATCGAAAGCCCTAGAATTATTGTTAGTGATGGGGATGTTAAATTTTTAAGCAACTTTTGAAAAGTATCGGGGGGTAAATTAGGTACCAAATTGTTGTTTTTAACTGCATGTCATCAAATGGTGGACAAACTGAGGTGGTTAATAGAACTTAGGACAAATGATTGTCATTTGTATAGTTTGCATATAATAGAGTAAATCATACTAACTCTCATTGCTCTTCTTTTAAAGTTGTTTATGGATTTAATCCATTTACCCCTCTTGTTTTGTAAAGACATATTTGATCAAAACCTCATAGGAAGATTTACATCCAAGAGGGGATGATTCAAAAAATTATGGATTAATCCATTTACCCCTCTTGTTTTGTAAAGACATATTTGATCAAAACCTCAGAGGAAGATAAAGTTACATCCGCACGAAATGCTCAATTAATTTCAAGTCTGTCGCATTAACCACTCAAGCACATTAACATTTGTTAGAAAAATCTATGTTTAATTTTATAAATTCTGTAAAAGTCAAATGGTCAATTTGACTTATTCTTTGTGGAGATTAAAGGGGATCGAGAATAAATCCCGTCCACAAACATATCGGGATTGAATTCTGGCCACAAACGTCTTTTGTCGGGTGACTATAAATACCCACAATATGTTATGTAAAAAATAGATTCGTTGATGAATGTAATTCAGATCTCAAATTGAGACGTTTCCCTTAGAAATCCGAGGATCATCTTTGCCATTTCTAAGTTTCAAGCAATTCTTGTGGTAGAATTGCACCCGAGTCATTCAATCAAGCCTTGATCAAGTTAGATTGTGGAGTGACTCAATTTAGAACAAGGTTTCAAATCTTGCTTCTAGATCTTCGATTGTAAGAGGTAATCTAATTCTAGCTTTATCTCTTGGTTGATCCAAATTTCGCATAAGAAGGTGTTAATTACTTTGATTCAAGGGTTCTTGCTAAAATAAAAGCTTGGATCGTTGAGCTGAGGATTAGGGTTGCCTTATCAGTTTGGTATCAGAGCCTAGGCTTACATCTTTGTGGTCGACTTTAGAATTGATTTTATCTTTCATTTCTGCTCTTGTTTATCTTTTCTTTAAATTTGTCCATTTATTTTCTTACTGTCATTTTCAACGTTCTTCATTATCCTTCTACTTTGTTCTTAGTGTCCTGATAAAGATCATATTTAGATCTTGAAAGAAAAAAAATAAATTCTTATCATATTGTCCTTAATATATCTTTATCATTAGATCATTTGCACGTTTATTGAAAGATCAAATAAATTTATATTCTCATTTTTTCCTAAAGCATATAAATCTAGAATTGTTGTGTTCGATCTTCACGACCATTCTTTTTGGAATTTTTTTTTTCAGTGTGCAATTATATCCAAAAATATCTTCGTGTGCCTTATTTTTTTTGTTCACGTCTTGTTTTATTTTTGTTGTTACTACATAATTACCTTGTCTTGATTGTCTTGAATAGCTCGCTACTATCAGAATTGCTTTATCCATATTATCTATCTTGATAAGAAATTAGTCACTTTTCCAAATAGTCTACCTTTGTGTGTTAAACACGAGTGTTCCTGAGTGTAAAATCAGTGAGTTGAGTGTGTGAGATCCTAAGCATATAAAACTATTGTTTGTACAATCATGAACCAAGACGAGAAAAATGGAGGGGAGATCAATGATCTAGTTGAAGAAGTCCAAAAGAATGAGAAGAAACTAGAAGATGGTATTCTTTTGGCCCTTATTACAAAAAGACTTCTTAAAACTCAAGTTATGGAGAATGACGTTGATGATTAAAGAGACAACCTATTTCACACGCGGTGTTTAGTCAAGGGGATTTCTTGTAGTCTTATCGTTGATAGTGGAAGTTGCACCAATGTAGTAAGTACTATATTGATCAAAAGGTTGCAAATTCCAACTCAAGATTATCATAAATCTTACAAGCTCCAATGGCTCAATGACAGTGGAACAGTGAAGATAATTTCCCAAGCTTTAATATCTTTTACTTTGGGAAAATATAAAGATGAAGTTCTTTGTGATGTGTTGCCAATGCATACTGGAGACATATTGCTTGGCCGATCATGGCAATTTGACAGGAGGTTATGTATGATGGCTATTTGAATAGGTATTCTTTTGTAAAAGATGGTAGAAAAACCATTCTTGTACCTTTGAGTTCTGCAAATGTATTTGCTGATCAATTAAAGTTGGAGGAAAGAAAGAAAGAGTTGGAGGAAAAAGAGTTCAAAGAAAAACAAGAGTTGAGTGAAAAAGTAGAGCAAAATCAAAGAGAAAAAGAGAAGAATGAAAAAATGGATGAAATTGAAGAAAAAAGGAAGAGAGAGTTATTTGGCTACCGTTGGAGAGGTTAAAAGGCTTTCACAAAAATCGATCTTTGTACTTAGGTACAATGGAGGATATTTGGTCTTTAACTATAACAACTTGGCTTTGCCTAGTGTTTTACCATCTCTTTTACAGGAATTTGAAGACATGTTTCAAGATAAAGAAATACCTCCCATTAGAGGTACTGAACATAAAATAGACGTCATTCCAAGGACTGTCATTTCTTGTAAGCCAGATTATAGAGTCAATCCAACCGAGATAAAAGAAATTAAAAGGCAAGTGGAGGAGCTCATGGAGAAGGGCTATGTACGAGAAAGTTTGAGTCCATGTTATATACGAGACTTATTGGTGCCAAAGAAAGATGAACCTTGGCGCATATGCATGGATAATAGAGTCATCAACAAAATCACGGTAAAGAGTCGACATCCTATTCCTAGGTTAGACGATATGCTTGATTTATTGCATGATTCGTGTCTATTTATAAAAATTATTTTGAAATCTAGACATCATCAAATTAGAATGCAGGTAGGAGATGAATGGAAAACAACTTTCAATATTAAGTTTGGATTGTATGAATGGCTTGTTATGCCTTTTAGGTTAACTAATGCTCCTAGTAAACCTATGCGCTTAATATATAATGTTTTGAGAAAATATATGAGAAAACATGTTGTTTATATTGATGATATTATAATTTATTTGAAGATTTTGCTTAAGCATGTGGAACGTGTTAAATTAGTTTTGATTACACATAGAAAAGAGAAATTTAATTTTAGTAAGGGTAGTTTTTGCATGGAAAAAGTTCACTCTATTGGCTTCATAGTTGGTAAAAATAGAGTAGCTTTGGATAGAGACAAAGTTAAATTCATTATGAATTTGCCAACACCAAAAAGTGCACGTAAATTTCGGAGTTCTCATGAGTTAGCTAACCTCTATAAGAGATTTATAAATGATTTTAGAACCATAACTCAACTATTGAATGACTTAGTGAAAAAGAATGCATCCAATTTTGTTTTTAAATGGGGATAAATACAAGAGAATGCATCCAATTTTCTTATCTTAGGAAGAAATTAAGCAAACCATTATTTGTTTTGGCTAGCTTTGATAAAACTATTGAAGTTGAATGTGAAGTATGTGGTTTGGGCACAAGTGTTGTTTTAATTCAAGATGGAAAGCACTTAATATATTTTAGTGAAAAACTAAATGGGCCAACATTGAAATATACTACCTATTATAAAGAATTATTTGCTTTAGTTCATATATTGCATGTGTGGCAACACTACTTATGGCCTAGAGAATTTGTGATCCACTTTGATCATGAAAACTTGAAGTATGTGAAGGGTCAAAGCAAACTGAACCGTAGACATGCAAAGTGGGTGGAATTTATGGAAACATTTTCGTATGTCATCAAGTATAAGCAAGGTAAGGATAATACAGTAGCTCATGTGTTATCTAAAAGGTATGATCTCTTTACTTCTCTTACTGAAAAATTCTTGGAGTTGAGCATATTATTGAATTATATAGAGATGACCAAGACTTTAGAACTATTTATGCATCTTGTCCAAAAAAAAATGGTGGATGAGTATTATGTGTTTCATAATTTTTTAATTACTAAGAGTATGCTTTGTATTCCTAAATGCTCTATAAAAGATTTGTTTTTGAGAGAAGCATATGGTGGTGCCTTAATGGGACATCTTAGGATTAATAAAGTTTATAAGATGTTACATAAACACTTTTGTTGGCCGAGATGAAGCATGTGGCAGATAGATTTATGGATGATGCAAAACATGCTGCTAACTTATTCTTTAAGAAAGTAGTTTATGGATTTACTACACTTCATTTGCTTCCTATTCCTACTAATTTCCTTCTAATATTTTTGTGAGTGAAGCATTTAGATTTGATCAAAACATTTCAAAAGAAGTGACTGAAGAAGGTGATGATTTTTTCTGATTCGAGGACGAATCCTTCTGAAGAGGAGGAAGATGATAAGAATCACTGTTTACACTTCATTTGCTTCCTATTCCTACTAATTTCCTTCTAATATTTTTGTGAGTGAAACATTTAGATTTGATCAAAAAATTTCAAAAGGAGGGGACTGAAAGAAGGTGATGATTTTTTCTTATTCGAGGACGAATCCTTCTGAAGAGGGGGAAGATGATAAGAATCACGGTGTACACTTCATTTGCTTCCTATTCCAACTAATTTCCTTCTAATATTTTTGTGAGTGAAGCATTAAGATTTTATCAAAACATTTCAAAAGGAGGTGACTGAAAGAAGGTGATGATTTTTTTGATTCGAGGAGATTAAAGGGGATCGAGAATAAATCCCGTCCACAAACATATCGGGATTGAATTCTGGCCACAAACGTCTTTTGTCGGGAGACCATAAATACCCACAATATGTTATGTAAAAAACAGATTCGCTGATGAATGTAATTCAGATCTCAAATTGAGACGTTTTTCTTAGAAATCCGAGCATCATATTTGTCATTTCTAAGTTTCAAGCAATTCTCGTGGTAGAATTGCATCCGAGTCATTCAATCAAGCCTTGATCAAGTTAGATTGTGGAGTGACTCAATTTAGAACAAGGTTCCAAGTCTTGCTTCTAGATCTTCGATCGTAAGAGGTAATCTAATTCTAGCCTTATCTCTTGGTTGATCCAAATTTCGCATAAGGAGGTATTAATTACTTTGATTCAAGGGTTCTTGCTAAAATAAAAGCTTGGATCGTTGGGCTGAGGATTAGGGTTGCCTTATCAATGTCTATAAAATTGATTTTCCAAGGGAATTTCTACATTCTACTTCCGATGTTTCTCAGTTGAGTTCTTTTGATGTAGGTTATGATTTTCCTGATTGGAGTACAAATCCTTTTGAAGAGAGGAAAGATGATAGAGAGCATGATGTTCCAAATGTTTCAACTAGACCAATTATACGTCCAAGACCAAGAAGATTCAACAAGCATTCATTCTTCATCTACAAAATTGGATAGCCTCGATTCAACCTCCATTTCATATGTTACAAGCTATTTGATTAAAGAAAAAATATTTGGAGGTTCGAGGGTGAGTAATTGCACGGTTGAAGTAGAGGACGAAGTTGTTATAAATAGTAGTAGTGATAATTTATTTGGAAACTTTATTTAGTATTTTAATTCCATAACTTGTTGTAGTGGGAAAAAAAAATGTGGGAAATTACTTGTGAAAGTGGCCATTACTTGTTTTTTTTTTTTTTCGTGGAGATTTAAAGGATAATGGAGTAACTTACCAATCATGGCCACTAACTTATTTAGGTGGCATTTGAAGTGTCGAAAGTTTCTTTTGTGGAGAAACTATAAAAGTAGATTTTGAATAAAAGAAATCACTCAAGTTCAAGACTTTAACTTAAGAAATTTTAGTATCCTCTTTGTCATTTCTCAGTTTCATGCAATTCATATGGTAGATTGCATGGACTGATTCATGATTAAGTTGAATTGTGAAGTGACTCAATTTAGAACAAGGTTTCAAATCTTATCTCTTGGATCATTGGGCTGAGGATTAATATTGTCTTATCACCCACGTTTCAAATTCCGCTCCCATCCATGACCAACTCCTAGTTACCGAAAAACAATGTAAACATGAAGTGAGTAAAAAGTTATTAAGTAACGTACTTATAGGCTCTTAATGACAACCTTAAGTTAAGATGTTATCTCTTATTGAGTTTTCATGGGCTTGACACTTAGAGCTTATATTTTTACATGTTGCCTTCTCATCCTAAAAACTTTTCCATAAATTAACCTTTAGTTCTCTTCCTGTGACCACATGAGTGGGGCTATCATGGTCGTGTCATCTTTCTAGTCAATTCTGATGCAGTGCATTTCAACTAAGTGAGGAAAATAGGAGGTCTTCCTTATCCTCCTAATCATGATACATAGTGTATGGCATCCCACATCAAAGAGGAATAGGGGCATTATCGCACACCACATGATGGGAGATAACGGTCACTTTTGGGTATAAATTCTAGCTATTTATTTACCATGTTATTCAATTGATCTTAGGTATATTCTTGGAACACGATCTATAAAAGAACATAGGCTTATACATTATATCATGGAGTAGCATCAGCATCACAACTCATTAGTTTTAACTTAGGTACACAATAAAAGGCAACCAAATGTGATCCCATGGGCTTGAAAACTTACTAGTAACTTGATAAATCCCTTTCAAGGTTGTGTATAAAGTTCCACGTTACTTAGGTGTCTTAAAAGTGGTTAAAGGAGGTTATTTTCGGTGGAGGGCATTATAGTTATTTTACACCTATGTGTGAATTCTCTGTGGATCGATATGCTTCCTATATGTTATGTATATGTTATAATATGTGAATTGTATGATAATAGTTCCTGTACGATGTGTTCAAGGATATGTTTGAGATAGGATACAAGAAGAATGCACAAAACGAAATGTAACGATAGGAGTAAAATACGTTCACGAAACGTTAATGCTAGGTTACATACCGGAGTGATATGGATAAGAGAGATTGATGGAAGAATACGGTTAGGTTACGGGTAGAAAGGGATAGGTTTGTGATAGATTGATAGAACGATAGCGTTATGTTAAGTTCTTGTGATGATATGACTAAGGTACGTTCATGTAATGATATGACTGTGATAGGTATAAGAACGTTAAGGCTATGATAAGTTAGAGAAGGATATGACTATGAAGTGTTTACGTTATTACTTATTTATGATATGATACATTGTGATGCAATATCTCAAGGTATGATGTGTATATGATGAAATGTTATGTTAAAAGCATAGAACGTTATGTTAGGTCTCTTAAATTGTGTGTATACACCATGATATGAATGATATGAAATTACGATAAATGACATGAAATATAAGCCCGTTAGAATTATGTATGATTTGAGAACGGAAGAATGAGAAACGATATGATATGAATGATGAACGATATCTGAAACGATATGAAAATGATATGATATGTACTTAATGCTAGCGGGGTTGTATTAAAGGATAATGAAATTGTATAAGTAGTGGGGACCTCATGCATTATGTGTGTTCATGCATTTGGGGGATACCCTTATCCCATCACGAGGGTACGGACGCGTACATCCAATGGCAGGACAACGATTGTTATGCTTTGCATAGCGCTGCCGTGACGGTTACTAGTTTTAACAGGTCCAGCATAAGGGGCTCCCAGAGTATGCCCACAAGATAAGGAAAGTGGCTCAGCGGTGTGCGAACTAGCTTGGTATGGGCTGTGTGTAGAGTATATAGTACACGTCCACGATTACCCGTTAGGACAACACCGTAGGGAAAATGAAACGAAACGAAACGAAAGATAGGTCCCATCATTTCATTGCATTTGATTGTTATATTTAACCCCAATAGTGAGGTCACTTACTGAGTGTTTCTTTAAATACTCAAGCCATGTGCTACTACATTTTTCAGGTTAAGGCATGACATTTCTGTACGGCTAACGATGGCATCGCAACTCGAGATCATGGCACATGTATAGGATAATGGTATTTATTTTCTTAGACTTAGGCTAGAATAGGATGTTTTAAACTTAAAACGCGTATTTATTTTATTTTGGGTCTTTTGTTGTGTCATTTTAAAGATGTTTTCGAAACACGTAAGTCCATGGCTGTGTTTTAAGTTAAACGTTATGTTTTATAGAATTTAAATGAAGGCTTCCGCATTCAATGTTTATTGTACGTATATAGTAGCGACCTTAAATTAGTAGAAATTTTTTGATCGTTATAGTTGGTATCAGAGCCCTAGGTTATAGATCTTGTAGACTAGCTTACGATGTTGGCTTGGCATGTTCCATGGTCCCACCGTCGGTGCCCCGTCTCCGCCAGGTATGTCTTGCGTAAGATAAGAAAATGACATGTTGTTATTATTTGGTAATTATAAAATATAACTCATAATTGGACTTTTACTCTATTGATTGTATTATAATTTACTGCATTCATGTTAGGTTAATTCTATATTTATTATAATTTAGAATACGTTATGTTTTACCTTGCATGGAATGTGAATGTAAATTGTTATGTTGATGATGTTTAGATTTACTGAGATTGTTGCTGTGAATGAGTAGTTATAGTTTTAAGCTACTAAATGTTAGTGTATGCGTGAAAATGATTTTGCTAAGCAAGATCATATGTTTTAGTTAGACGTCTTAAACATAGATAAACTACACAGTCTTATGAACATAGAGATGAGAATGAATGTACCAATGTATAGAGTAAGTAGTTTCAAATGGAATTAAATGACCTAAGAAGCTTTATAGATGTCAATATCTTATAGTATACTATAGATATTAAAAGTGGTAGTGTCTAAAAGAAAATTCTATAACTTTGATTTAGGTAAAGATGAAACTAAAGTATCAGTAAGAAAAAAAAATTGAGTTAGACCATAAAAGTTTAAAACATGTATACTTAAATTGATTGGTAAATGATATAAGTGTCTTTAATGGAAGATGAGCTTTGGAATTACTTAGATGTAGAAAACTTTCCTCCTTCAATCGTGGTAGCAGCATTTGTCCCATCATGTTCGCCATCGGCTCTGATATCAATTTGTTGAAATAAAATTTGCTCTAATACCAATTTTTAGAAAATAAAAGCCGCTCTGATACCGACTTGTAGAAAATGGACATTCACTCTGAAACTAACCCGTTTAGAAAACTTTGAAGGGGGTGTCGAGAGGGGAGAGACAAGGAGACAGACTTCTCAAAAGTCTTTTTCGATTTCACAGAACTTTAACTCTTTCTTCTTTTTCTCTTTTTGCTTCTTTTTGCTCTATTATGACTCTTGCTCTACTTGCTCTAATATTACAATGACAAGTAAAGCCTATTTACAAGTTTTCTAGCCATAACTATCCCACGTTTTCTTTACATGTTTTCTCACCCATATACTACTCATTTCCTAAAATAAGTATGACTTTTTTACTCAATTTAAAAACTGTTTTTTTTTTCTCTCTCTTTCATTTAAGTTTATTTCCAACAAATATGTCATGCAATTTATCTTCTAAACTATTTATTCGCAAAGACATTGATACTCGCACTATAACGACCCAAGAAAAAGAAAAAAAAAAGAGAAACTCAATCGTTGGAAAACTCGTGAGTTTTCTAGCCACCGCCGAGTTTCGTGGACCCCACGCGAAATGATAGCCACACCTCACTCAACCTTCAACCCACAACTGCCAGAATCGATCAAAATACCTGCAAACAGAGAAAAGAAAGTAAATACGAGAGCAAGAGAGAGATTTCAGATAACTTCGGCGAGTTTTCAATTTCTTCGACGAGTCCAAAACCACCCGAAAATCGACGTCAAACGCTCAGTTACCACCATGAGAATAATCCCTAACGAAAGCACAATAACTCAAGGTATGTTTTGTGTTTTTTCGTAAGCGCCATCATCGGTAACCGAGGTCAAAAAATTATAAACATTCTTAGATCTATGGTTTTAGGAACTTTTAGGCCACTAAACTTCGAGGAAAGAAAGAAAGAAGATAAATAAAGAGGAAAAGGAAGAAAGAGGACCGATATTAGCAATGAAAACGCCTGTTAGATAATAGCTATGGTTTTATTCCTTAAATTTCGTTAGTTGTTTTTTAGTTTTGAACATCTGAATTAAAGCTTCCTGTTTAATGGAAGAGCATATTTTTTGCTTGTCATTTTGACCAACTTTTTGGGCGCAAGGTTTATGCCACTACTGCTAAATCTAGGATAGGTTTGTTATTGAAATACGTGAAACTAAATCAAATAATAACCATCGGTTCTTCAGCAAATATTTCTCTCCCTTTCTTTTTTCATTATTTTTTTCCTCGAAGAAGTTTTCCTTCAGCCGATTTTTACACGTCGACGTTTTCCTCACTATTGCTAGAAGTCAACAACGTCGCTGGTAAGGAAGACAAGATCCACAGATCCGGGTCAACCCGAACCCAAAATCTGAGAGAGCTAGCCCGACTTCTTTCCCCTCGGCCTCTACCTTTTGCCCAAACCTCAATCCAGCCCAGAAGCCACGGTTCAGCCCCATCGCCGCGCAATCGACTTGGGAGGGAATCAAATCTCGTTCGGTTGGTGTGCAGCGAGTGCGGGAATCAAACATCGAGCAGCTGCAGGCTCACCAACAGCATAACCACTCTCGGGTCCTCAACACAGGGGCAACATCATCACCAAGAGCACCGACGATGGGTCCTCGACACAGGGGCAACAAACCATATGACCGAGTGATATGAACCAAGAGACATCAATCATACAAGATGCTTCAATGAAGATGTGAAGAAAATATTGTTGAAATTATCAAAAGATATTTCAATTCATGCCACATTGAAGAATAATGAAGTTTTATGTTATAAATTTTGAGTAGATTACAATTTAGAGTTATTGTATTTCATTTATGTATTTTAAGACTTTTTATTTACTATAGGTTACAATTACACAATGGTTAATTATGCTCATTAAGTATGAATGTTACAACTCTTGGAATGTCTTTAATAGTTTCATTTTGAGGCTAGATAAAGCAATGTATGTTGTATGTGCAAGAGACTTGAAAAATATAGTAAAAGAAGCATTTGTCCTTTGATAAGATAATGAACCATTATAAGGGGAGTAAGATTCAGATTACCTTGTTGATCGAATATCTCAAGGCAAGAACATTGTTTGAGATTCGAATCACTCCACAAGCAAGATCGATCATGTCTAGCTTGAATGATTCTTGTTGATCAAATATCTCAAGTAAAGAACACTTGCTTGAGATTCGAATCACTCCACAAGCAAGATTGATCATGTCGAGCTTGAATGATTCTACATGCAACCTAAACTACATAGAATTGCAAAGAAACTTAGCCAATTGCTAAAGAAGAACAATTTGAGAATCATTTTTGCCATTTCTAAAAAAAACAATATAGAATTTTACTTCTTAATATTGTGTTTATAAATAGTTATGATTAGGTCATTTGAAAGTTTATTTGATGAAAGTAAACTTAGATCCACATTTTTGTTAAACCATCTAAATTTGGAGCAGTTTTGTTTGATATTTTTCTTTCATAACTTAACTCATAAATAACTTTTGAATTTGACAACATTGGGTAAAAATAAAAATTCTCTTATTATAATTAAGAAGTGAATTTAGTCAAAATCCTTTCTTTTTTTTTTTTTTTAATTCATTTGGCATGTGCAATTCTACTAAAAATATAATAGTCCCTTATTTGTTTGATTGTTTATTATTTTATTTTTCTTTTATTATTTGTTTGATTGTTTATTATTTTATTTTTATGTTATTTTACAATTAACTTGTCATGATTGTCCATGCCCAATCCCAATGGACAACCCTTCGATCTGATCTGCCTGCTCTTATTGCACGGTTTAGAGAGCACTTGTGTATGTGATGTCAGCCCAGCCTCGAAAATCAAGCTTTGCGTGGTATGCCCTGCTTATTCACTCGGACAATGCTCCGCCGTAGCGTAGCGATGAAGAAGATGATCATTTATTTAGTAGGTGAACAGTCGAAGAACCACTCTAACGAAGAATGGAGCTTCTTTGTTTTGAAACATATTCTTTTGCGCAACAAGCTGCTGGGTGAATATCCCTTGCTATTAAATCTACTCCAGTTAT
>NW_019272026.1:63706-66524 GCF_002738345.1 Cucurbita maxima | reverse complement strand
ACTCCAGCCCAGCCCCTCAGAATAGTCCCATTTTTCCTCCACGCAGATAAGGGGCTAGCTTGCTACTATAAGAATTGCTTTATCCATATATTAGCTTACCTTCCCAAGTGGCCACCCAACTTAGTACTACTCTCGCCCGAGCACGCTTAACTGCGAAATTCTGATGGGATCCGGTGCATTAGTGCTGGGAACTCCAACCCAGCACGCTTAACTGCGAAATTCTGATGAGATCCGGTGCATTAGTGCTGGGAACTCCAGCCCAGCCCCTCAGAATAGTCCCATTTTTCCTCCACGCAGATAAGGGGCTAGCTTGCTAGTATAAGAATTGATTTATCCATATATTAGCTTACCTTCCCAAGTGGCCACACGCTTAACCGCGAAATTCTGATGGGATCCGGTGCATTACTGCTGGTATGATCGCACCTGACATGCCATGCGCACAAAATCAGATTTAACGCATGAGGGGCGGCATCATCGAAACACGATGGGCGTGAGCGGGGGAGGTTCACATTTGTAGAGAAAGGAAGAAAAGAACACGGAGAAATTGAAAGAAAAAAAGGGTGCAACACGAGGACTTTCCAAGTGGTCACCCAACTTAGTACTCCTCACGCCCAAGCACACTTCACTGTGGAGTTCTGATGGGATCCGGTGCATTAGTGCTGGTATGATCGCACCTGACATGCCATGCGCACAAAATCGGATTTAACGCATGAGTGGCGGCATCATCGAAACGCGATAGGCGTGAGCGAGGGAGGTTCACATTTGTAGAGAAAGGAAGAAAAGAACACGGAGAAATTGAAAGAAAAAAAGGGGTGCAACACGAGGACTTCCCAAGTTGTCACCCAACTTAGTACTACTCTCGCCCAAGCACACTTAACTGCAGAGTTCTGATAAGATCCGATGCATTAGTGCTGGTATGATCGCACCCGACATGTCATGCGCACAGAATCCGATTTAACGCATGCGGGAAGGCATGATCGAAACGCGATGGGCGTGAGCGGGGGAGGTTCTCATTTGTAGAGAAAGGAAGAAAAGAACTCGGAGAAATTGAAAGAAAAAAAGGGGTGCAACATGAGGACTTCCCAAGTGGTCACCCAACTTAGTACTCCTCACGCCCAAGCACACTTCACTGTGGAGTTCTGATGGGATCCGGTGCATTAGTGCTGGTATGATCGCACCTGACATGCCATGCGCACAAAATCGGATTTAACGCATGAGGGGCGGCATGATCGAAACGCGATGGGCGTGAGCGGGGGAGGTTCTCATTTGTAGAGAAAGGAAGAAAAGAACTCGGAGAAATTGAAAGAAAAAAAGGGGTGCAACATGAGGACTTCCCAAGTGGTCACCCAACTTAGTACTACTCTCGCCCAAGCACTCTTAACTGCGGGGTTCTGATGGGATCTGGTGCATTAGTGCTGGTATGATCGCACCCGACATGCCATGCGCACAAAATCGGATTTAACGCATGAGGGGCGGCATGATCGAAACGCGATGGGCGTGAGCGGGGGAGGTTCTCATTTGTAGAGAAAGGAAGAAAAGAACTGGGAGAAATTGAAAGAAAAAAAGGGGTGCAACACGAGGACTTCCCAAGTGGTCACCCAACTTAGTACTACTCTTGCCTAAGCACGCTTAACTGCAGAGTTCTGATGGGATCCGGTGCATTAGTGCTTGTATCATCGCACCCAACATGCCATGCGCACAAGATCGGATTTAACGCATGCGGGGCGGCATGATCGAAACGCGTTGGGCGTGAGCGGGGGAGGTTCTCATTTGTAGAGAAAGGAACAAAAGAACTGCGAGAAATTTTATAAAAAAAGGGGTGCAACACGAGGACTTCCCAAGTGGTCACCCAACTTAGTACTACTCTCGCCCAAGCACACTTCACTGTAGAGTTCTGATGAGATCCGGTGCATTAGTGTTGGTATGATCGCACCCGACATGCCATGCGCACAAAATCGGATTTAATGCATGCGGGGCGGCATGATCGAAAACGCGATGGACATGAGCGGGGGATGTTCTTATTTAAGTGGCCTTACTATCGGCTCGGTTGAAAGACTTGTCTTATGTATGACGACACGTGCCCAGTGGCCCTTGCACGTATCATTTATGCTTTATGTTATATGATGATGTGATGACGTTATATGATGACGTGATGACGATGTATGATGCTGTGTCGATGTTGTATGATGATGTGATGATGTAATATGATGACTTGATAATGTTAGATAGTGATGCGATGCTGTTATATGATGATGTGATGTTTTTATATGATGATGCGATAATGTTATGTGATGACGTGATGATGTTAGATGATGATGCGATGTTGTTATATGATGATGTGATGATGTTATTTGATGATGTGATAATGTTATGTGATGACGTGATGACGTTAGGTGATGTGATAATGTTATGTGATGGTGTTAGATGATGATGTGATGATGTTATATGATGATGTGATGATGTTATATGATGACTTGATAACGTTAGATAAGGATATGATGATGTTATATGATGATGTTTTCCATATTGAGCATGTTATATGATGATGAGTGCCATATCGCATCGTGTCGTTAGATCGACATAGGACACAACCCTAAGAGCATGAAAATGATATTAATATAAATATCCACGAGCATGTGTTACCTAGAGTAATAAAGAGATGAGACTAGAGGGTTGTGTCAGAAGAGACATTATGATGGGTTTAGAGGGACCTCATGTATATTGTATGTTCATAAGCATAGGGCTACTTCCCTTTGAGATGACGAGTGCAGACAAGCATAATATGATGATGAGTGCGAATGCGCACAGATGAGGGAGT
>NW_019272026.1:60333-62771 GCF_002738345.1 Cucurbita maxima | reverse complement strand
AGGACTTCCCAAGTGGTCACCCAACTTAGTACTACTCTCGCCCAAGCACGCTTAGCTGCGGAGTTCTGATGGGATCCGGTGCATTAGTGCTGGTATGATCGCACCTGACATGCCATGCGCACAAAATCGGATTTAACGCATGCAGGGCGGCATGATCGAAACGCGATGGGCATGAGCGGGGGAGGTTCTCATTTGTAGAGAAAGGAAGAAAAGAACTGGGAGAAATTGAAAGAAAAAAAGGGGTGCAACACGAGGACTTCCCAAGTGGTCACCAAACTTAGTACTACTCTCGCCCAAGCACGCTTAGCTGGGGAGTTCTGATGGGATCCGGTGCATTAGTGCTGGTATGATCGCACCCAACATGCCATGCGCACAAAATCGGATTTAACGCTTGCGGGGCGGCATGATCGAAACGCGATGGGCGTGAGCGGGGGAGGTTCTCATTTGTAGAGAAAGGAAGAAAAGAACTGGGAGAAATTGAAAGAAAAAAAGGGGTGCAACACGAGCACTTCCCAAGTGGTCACCCAACTTAGTTCTATTCTCGCCCAAGCACGCTTAACTGCGGAGTTCTGATGGGATCCGGTCCATTAGTGCTGGTATGATCACACCCGACATTCCTTGCGCACAAAATCGGATTTAACGCATGCGGGGCGGCATGATCGAAACGCGATGGGCGTGAGCGGGGGAGGTTCTCATTTGTAGAGAAAGGAAGAAAAGAACTGGGAGAAATTGAAAGAAAAAAAGGGGTGCAACACGAGGACTTCCCAAGTGGTCACCCAACTTAGTACTACTCTCGCCCAAGCACGCTTAAGTGGTCACCCAACTTAGTACTAGTTCTGATGGGATCCGGTGCATTAGTGCTGGTATGTTCGCACCCAACATGTCATGCGCACAAAATCAGATTTAACGCATGCGGGGCGGCATGATCGAAACGCGATGGGCGTGAGCGGGGGAGGTTCTCATTTGAAGAGAAAGGAAGAAAAGAACTGGGAGAAATTGAAAGAAAAAAAGGGGTGCAACACGAGGACTTCCCAAGTGGTTACCCAACTTAGTATTACTCTCGCCCAAGCACGCTTAGCTGCGGAGTTCTGATGGGATCCGCTGCATTAGTGCTGGCATGATCGCACCCGACATGCCATGCGCACAAAATCGGATTTAACGCATGCGGGGCGGCATGATCGAAACGCGATGGGCGTGAGCGGGGGAGGTTCTCATACGTAAGACCATGGCTGTGTTTTCCAGAGAAAAAGTTGTTTTAAGCGTTTTTGAAGTTTACGTTATAAATGATGTTCATGTAAGAGTTATATTTCCGTATTATAGATAAGCATGAGACGTTAGTAGTGACTATGAGTGTGTGAAAATTTAGGGTCGTTACAGAAATGGTGGAAATATACGTTTCATCTTCTTCTTTTGTTTTTCTAAATCTGAACCTCCTTCCATGCTGGTTCTCATGAAAAAAATTTATGGTTCTAGAAACTAGACACAATAAGAGGAGTCTGTGGAAGAAAATTTGAAACAATTTGGATACTAGAAGCTCAAGAACGGAAGTTAGATCTTCATGGAATTATTAAAATTGTTTAGCTTTCAGTTAGAAACTCAATGTCAATCATTTATAGGAATGCTAGTAAATATATTAGATTAAATTTATATCCGTAGCCAAATTAATAGATTAAAAATAGAATGGTCAACAAAATTTGTGAACACTAAACACTAAGATAAGAAATGATTTGGAAACAAGATTTAGTAGAAATTTGGAATATATGAGAACAAAATTAAAATGCAACAGATAGGAAGAAAATAAGATTAAAGAATTAAAAACCACAAACTAAATATAGAGGGAAAAGAAAATACAAAGGACGTGTCATATAATTTACGATAACCAATGTAAATTAGAGAAATAAGTGTGTAGAGTTCAAACTTGAAACTCATGTCATGGGCTTATATAAGTTGACTCGGATTACAAAGGACGGAATCGAACTTTCGTTAAAGATATATTCGTGACAACGACTTAAGCTAGCCAGGTAAGTGACCTTATTCTCGGTATGGTTATATTTGATGTTGACACGTGCCTCGTGGTTCTGCACGTGTCATATATATTGATATGTGTGAATTGTCTGTGGATCGATATGCTTCTTATATGTTATGTATATGTTATAATATTTGAACTATATGATAATAATTATGGTACGATGTGTTTAATGATATGTTTGAGATAGGATACGAGAAGGATGCACAAAATGAAATGTAACAATAGGAGTAAAATACGTTCATGAAACGTTAAGGTTAGGTTACATACCAGAGTGATATGGATAAGAGAGATTGATGAAAGAATACGATTATGTTACCGGTAGAAAGGGATAAGTTTGTGATAGATTTATAGAACAATAGCGTTAGGATACGTTCTTGTGATGATATGACTAAGGTATGTTCACATAACG
>NW_019272026.1:43809-57785 GCF_002738345.1 Cucurbita maxima | reverse complement strand
TTTCTAATTCTTCAGTTCTCAAATCATACATAATTATAACGGGATTATATTTCATGCCATTTATCGTAATTTCATGTCATTCATATCATGCTGTATACACACAATTTAAGAGACCTAACATAACGTTCTATGCTTTTAACAGAACATTTCATCATACACACATCATACCATGGCATATTGCATCACAATTAATGGTGTTAATATAACACATGCGGAAGCAATTTGGATCATAGGCTCTCTAAGTAAATCAATTATAGTGAATTAGCTAGCATGTTCAAAAGCATTAAAACTCAATAAGTTTGAATACTAACCTTTTGTCGCTCAAGTTTCTTTTTCCTCACGAACCGGTTTCGAACTACCACTAGTGTCTTCTCCTCTATTCTCCAGCCTTAGAACAGGATTGTGGAATATGGTGAGTGACTAAACTTGGGAGGGATTTAGTATATATGAAGAGAGAGTTTGTGAGAGGTTTTTCTCAAGGTTTTTTCCCAAGGGAAAACTTCCATGTACCATGATCACTCTATTTATAGAATCATGTTTGCATGTTCATGCAAATTTGAGATCGCCAGATTTTGACACTCAAAATCCCACTTAAATGTTTGGGATTATGTGGCAAGCATGCAAGTTTGAGTTCACCAAATTTTGACACTCAAAATTCCACTAAAATTTGTGGGGTTTATTTGGCAAGCATGCAAGTTTGGTTAAACCAAAATTTGACACCTCAAAATTCCACTAACTCACACATGGATCTTTCCATTAAATGAAGTCAACAGCTTGACTTTCTTCATTTTGATTCAACAATTAATTTGAATAATTAATTTCAAATTAAAGTAATATTAAATGATTAATTAAACTATTTAATTAATATTTAATATTAATTCAAATGTCAATCCCAATCAATTCCGACACATATTTGATTAAGATATTTAAATCTTATTCAAATATATCAGATTCTCTCTTTTTGTTTAATTCGTAAATAAAACAAAAATGCGGTTAAATATATCGTATATATGTAGCGCATATTCTCTAATATGAATTCGAACACTTCGAACTCACTCGTCACACTGTTCTATGGTTTAGTTCGATATGAGCTAGCAAAGGGACCTAATGGACCTATAGATCATGGGCTCCAACGATCCAAGATTAACCGGTTAAACTCATTTACCTTGTTAACCAACATTCGTTAACTACTATGACACTCCACTATAGCCTAATAGTTGCACTCCCCTCACTGTAGATATATTTCTGTCCATTTGATATAACTATGATTAGTAAGTCGATCCTTCACAGGTTGTTCGTAACTAGAGCTGGGTCAATTTACCGTTTTGTCCCTGAAGACATTTTTCAAGACCGGGAGTTAGTGCTTAAGAGAACTACCTCTCTTCTATCCCTAAAAGTCGGTAGGAGCAAATTTCATCTTGCACCCCACGTCCCCAGCCATTCACCCAGTCTTACCCCTGAAGTGGGAGGCCTATTGAGTCGGCGAACTCGAGCCACTCTCATCCATGAAAATCTAAGGATAATTCCGAAAAAACAGGAGTTCATGGTTAGCTCAAGATTAAAATTGAATGACTAGGCCATCGAATGAAAAGAAAATCAGTCTCAAGAGTAAACGACATTATAAAATGTGAGTGATTTTCTTCATGGTCCGATCTTATAAAATACTCATTGCATAGGACACTCTCACTCACATGCCTCCACATGTACGATTTAGTGATCACATTGTTTATGTCATATACAAAATTGGGCCGCATCCATAGTGTCCCCATGATAAGGTACTCAGCCTTATCCTTATACTATAGATCATTTTGACTATATACTTGAACTTGATCCACTCTTATGTCTCTACATATAGTTCAAGTAATCATACTATAGTTAGAGTGTTCTTAGTTTATTGGATTTAGATTAATAATCGTAAAGTTCACTTTATTCAATAACAATCTTTACTGAATAAACAACAATAATAACTTTATTAAAAATAGAATATGTTTTTGTTTACATACTGTGATTTTTAGAACATAAAACCCAACAAACTCCTACTTGGACTAAAACTCTAGTGGGGTTTTATAATGTTCAGTAGAGAGAAAGACATAAATACAATAAACTAGGGCATCACATACTCATGCCTTTTCTCCCACTTGCCCTAGATTACATAACTCGTAGTCCTAGACTCACTAGGTGCCCTTCAAACACTTTTGCCGTGAGGGGCTTTGTAAATGGATCAGCAATGTTGTGCTCTGAAGCTATCTGTGTGACGATCACATCTCTTCGTTGCACAATCTCCCTTATGAGATGATATTTGCGCTCAATATGTTTTACTCGCTCATGGCTTCTTGGTTTTTTTTTTAATTTGCAACTGCTCCACTGTTATCACAATAAAGAGTGACGGGAAGATGCATATTTGGAACGACTTCCAAATCTGTTAAGAACTTCCTAGGCCATACAGATTCTTTCGCTGCTTCACAAGCAGCAACATACTCAGCCTCCATGGTGGAATCAACAATGCAACCTTGCTTTATGCTTCTCCATATTATTGCTCCTCCATTCAGAGTGAAGACAGATCCTGATGTCGATTTTCTCGAATCTACATCGGTCTGAAAATCTGAGTCAGTGTACCCTGTAAGGATCAGATTCTTAGCACCGTACATTAGCATATAGGCCCTCGTTCTCCTAAGATACTTGAGGATATTCTTAACGACAGTCCAATGAGCACATCCCGGATTTGACTGATATTTGCTGACAATTCCCACAGCATAGCATATGTCGAGCTGGGTACATAGAATGGCATACATCAGACTACCGACTGCTGATGCATAGGGAATGTGTCTCATATCCTCAACTTCTTGAGGTGTCTTAGAACCTTGTTCCTTCGATAAATGAACTCCATGGCTGAAAGGTAAGAATCCTTTCTTGGAGTCCTGCATCTTATATCGAATCAACATTTTGTCGATGTACGATGCCTGAGACAATGCTGGTGTTTTGTTCTTGCGATTTCGAACAATTTGGATTCCAAGAACAAATTGAGCCTCTCCCATATCTTTCATTTGGAATTGTGTCGCTAGCAAATGCTTAATGTTAGTCAGAAATCCCACATCATTTCTAATGAGTAAGATAGCGTCAATGTACAACCCCAGAAAAGCTACTATAGAGTTGACTATCCTTTTATAAACACAAGATTCGTCAACATTCTGTTTAAAGCCATAAGATTTGATCGCAGTATCAAACTTTATATTCCAGGATCGAGATGCTTGGTTCAACTCATAAATGGATCTTTTAAGCTTGCAAACCCTTTGCTCGTGGTCCTGTTAAATGAACCCCTCTAGTTGAGCCATATATATACTCTCTTCAAGATTGCTATTTAGAAAGGCTATCTTAACATTCATTTGCCAAATTTCATAATCATAAAATGTGGCAATAGACAAGAGTATTCTAATCGATTTAAGCATAGCAACAGGAGAGAAGGTTTCTTCATAGTCCACCCCCTCTCTTTGGGTATAACCCTTTGCTACAAGTCGAGCTTTAAAGGTCTGTACCTTACCGTTTTGGTCTCGTTTCCTCTTATAGATCCATTGCAACCAATAGGTTTTATCCCATCTGGTTGATCTACAAGTTCCCAGACTGAATTGAAGTACATTGATTCCATTTCAAGATTCATGGCTTTGATCCACTGATCTTTATCTTCATTATTCATTGCCTGTTTATAGGTCAATGGATCCTCAACGCCATTATCAGGTATGATGACTTGAGTTTCTGCCAAACCCAAGTAACGATCGGGTTGAGTTATAACCCTTCCACTATGTCGAGGCATTCTCAACTCTTGAGAAGGTTGTGATTGACCAGAAGTGTCAGCTTCATCAACAACTCTTGTTTAATGACTAGCTTGATCAGCAACTCTTGTTGTTTTATCAGTAGCTTCTTTAGAAATCTCACTTAATACTAGTTTGCTGCGAGGTTGATGATTTCTTACGTGGTCTTCCTCTAAGAATGTAGCGTTTGTTGATACAAACACTCTATTTTCTTGAGGGTCATAAAACAAATCACCTTTCGTCTCTTTGGGGTATCTTACGAATAGACATAATTTTGAACGACGTTCTAATTTCTTGGGGTTTTGCAACAACACATGTGCTGGACATCCCCAAATCCTAAAGTGACGTAAACTACCTTTATGCTCTTTCCATAACTCATAAGGTGTTTCTGAAACACTCTTAGTCAGAACCATGTTCAAAATGTATGTAGCAGTCTCCACTGCATATCCCCAAAACGGATCGGGTAATTGAGCGAATTTCATCATAGACCGAACCATGTCTAATAGAGTTCTATTTCTCCTTTCTGATACACCATTTTGTTGAGGCATACCAGGAGCTGAGAGCTGAGACCTTATTCCATGTTCTATCATATAGTCTTGAAATCTTAAGTCCATGTACTTTCCTCCTCGATCTGATCGAAGTGTTTTAATAGTTTTACCTAAAAGATTCTCAACCTCAGTCTTATACTCTCTAAATTTTTCAAGAGCTTCGGACTTGTGATGCATTAGGTAAAGATAGCCATACCTTGAATAATCATCAATAAAACTGATGAAATATTTATACCCTCCTCGTGCTTTGACATTCATTGGACCATAGAGATCTGTATGCACGACTTCTAAGGTTTCTTTGGCTCTATAACCTTTTTCGAAAAACGGTCGCTTAGTCATTTTACCCTCAAGACAAGACTCACATGGAGGTAAAGAGTTGTCTTCTAACTCATTTATAAGTCCTCTTTTAACCAATCTCTTAATCCTATTCAGATTAATTGGGCCTAGTCTTAAGTGCAAAAGATAGGTATTATGAGAAATATTTTGTCGTTTATTTTGAGTTTCAGCTGTTTTAAACATCTCGGTATTTAAAATAGCTTTTGTTTCGCTCGATTTTAACATATATAAGTTGTTTTCTAGTTTTGCAGAACAAATATGAATACCTCTTTTGCAAATGAACACTTCATTCATTTCTAAAGATACTTTATACAATTGTTCTAATAAACAAGAGATAAATATTCAATTTCATTTCATTTCTTGAACAAAAAGTACATTATCTAATATAATGAATCTATCTCCAAAAAACAACTTCAAATTTCCTACTGATCTTGCTGAGACAACCTCTCGTGATTCAACATTGAGTGTTATCTCGCCGTCCGTAAGCATTCTCCAGGAGCTAGTTTCCTGGTAAAAAGAACAAATATGATTAGTGGCCCTTGAATCTAGTATCCAAGTTGAGTTATCATACTCTACTAAACATAGTTCTACAACGAGTAAATCATATTTACCTTGTTGTTGTTGTCTTTTCGGCTTTCTTCTCTACCAGGTATTTTGGGCAGTTTCTCTTCCAGTGCCCATTTTCATTGCAATGGAAACATTTTCCTTTATCTGCTTTTTGAAACTTGTGTTTGAGGTTAGTAGGAATCTTATTTTTCCCTTTACCCTTCTTCATCAAAACACATGATAAGATAAGGAACCACTACAAGGGGAGTAAGATTCGAACTTGAGCCTGAAGCATATATCCGATCTTGAAGTTTGATATTACTAGGTCATCGAATGAAAAGAAAATCAGTCTCAATAGTAAACGACATTATAAAGTGAGAGTGATTTTCTTCATGGTTCGATCTTATGGAATACTCATTGCATAGGACACCCGCACTCACATGTCTCTACATGTACGATTTAGTGATCACATTGTTTATGTCATATACAAAATTGGGCCGCATCCATAGTGTCCCCATGATAAGGTACTCAGCCTTATCCTCATACTATAGATCATTTTGACTATATACTTGAACTTGATCCACTCTTATGTCTCTACATATAGTTCAAGTAATCATACTATAGTTAGAGTATTCTTATTTTATTGGATTTAGATTAATAATCGTAAAGTTCACTTTATTCAATAACAATTTTTACTGAATAAACAACAATAATAACTTTATTAAAAATAGAATATGTTTTTGTTTACATAGTGTGAGTTTTAGAACATAAAACCCAACAACAATGTATCGTATCATAAACAAGTCATAACGTAAACACTTTGTAGTCATATCGTTCTTATACCTATCATAGACATATCATTATGTGAACGTATCTTAGTCATATCATCACCAGAACTTAACCTAATGCTATCGTTCTATCAATCTAACACAACCCTATCCCTTTCTACCTGTAACCTAACGGTATTCTTCCATCAATCTCTCTTATCCATATCATATTTAACCTAATGATAAGAATCACGGTGTTCCAAATGGACCTATTACACGATCCAAGGCGAAGAAGACGGCTCGATTCAACCATCATTTGTAGAATTAGAAGCTGATACAATTGACGAAGGACAATTGAATATTTTTACGGTTGAAGTTGGAAAACATTAAAAATGTCAACAACAAAGTTTGAACTTACACAAGTGAAGCCTATTAGATTTCAAGTTTATTTCTTTAACCACTCGAACATATCAACATTTGTTGAAAGATCTTATTGTTTTTTTTTTTTTTTTTTCATTTTGCAATGGTCTGTTGATCAAAGTTGACTTCGTCATTTGTGGAGATTAAAGGGGATCGAGATTGAATCCCAGCCACAAACGTCTTTTGTCAGGAGACTATAAATACCCACAATATGTTATGTAAAAATCAGATTCGTTGATGAATGTAATTCAGATCTCAAATTGAGACGTTTCCCTTAGAAATCCGAGCATCATATTTGCCATTTCTAAGTTTCAAGCAATTCTTATGGTAGAATTGCACCCGAGCCATTAAATCAAGCCTTGATCAAGTTAGATTGTGGAGTGACTCAATTTAGAATAAGGTTCTAAATCTTGCTTCTAGATCTTCGATCGTAAGAGGTAATCTAATTCTAGCCTTATCTCTTGGTTGATCCAAATTTCGCATAAGGAGGTGTTAGTTACTTTGATTCAAGGATTCTTGCTAAAATAAAAGCTTGGATCGCTGGGCTGAGGATTAGGGTTGCTTTATCACTAACCTTAACGTTTCATGAACGTATTTTACTCCTATCGTTACATTTTGTTTTGTGCATCCTTCTCGTATCCTATCTCAAACCTATCCTTGAACACATCGTACCGTAATTATTATCATACAATTCACACATCATAACATATAAGAAGCATCTCGGTCCATAGACAATTCACACACATCAATATATACGACACATGTAGAACCACGGGGCATGTGTCAACATCAAATATAACTATGCCGATAGTAAGGTCACTTACCTGGCTAACTTAAGTAGTTGTCACGAATATATCTTTAATGAAAGTTCGATTCCGTCCTTTGAAATCCGAGTCAACCTATATGAGCACATGACATCAGTTTTAGGTTTGAACTCTACAACATTATTCCTCTAATTTACATTGGTCCATTGTTAAAAGTCGTTATATATCTATAAGTATATTTTTCTATTTATGTATTTACCTTTCGGTCTATATTTAGTTTGTGGTTTTTAATTCCTAATCTTCCTTTTTTATCTTTTCCTTTTAATTCTATTCTCCTATTCCAAATTTCGAGTGGATCTCTAATTCCAAATCTTTTCTTATCTCAGTGTTTTCTATTCATAAGTTTTCTTGGTCATTCTATCTTTAATCTATTCATTTGGCTAGTAATAAAAATTTATTCTAATATTTCTAATCTGACAAAAATTTAATATAATATTACTAATATGACATGATTTACTAGAATCATATAAATGATTGACACTTAGTTTCTAACTCAAAGCTAGACCATTGTAATAATTAAACGAAGATCTAACTATTGGTTCTGATTTCTAAAAAAAAAATTAGGATAAAAGAAAATGAAGAATTAATATATACGTTGTTAATCAGATCTATCTTATCGTAAATATCCGGTGAATCTCAACTGGGTAAAGGTCATTCTCATTTTTTTTTCCTAAAGTAAATTTGACATATTACATGATCTAAGGCTAAGAATATTCAAGAAACGTTCATTCTTCATCATGAAAATGGGATAGACTCGATTCAACTTCCATTTCATGTGTTAGAAATTGATTCTATTGAGGAAGGATCATTAGGAGTTTAAGTGAATATTTGTACGGTACAAGTGGATGATGGAGTTTCTATAAACAGCACTTATTTGCAAACTTTATTATTTTTTTTTATGAATTAAATTAAGTTGTCACCTTGAGACTATCTCTCTTAGAAATTGAGATCATCTTTGTCCTTTCTAAGTTTCATGTAATTCTTGTGGTAGATTGCATTCGAGCCACTAAATCAAGTCTTGATTAAGTTCAATTGTGGAGTGACTCAAAATGTTTAAAATCTTGCTTCTAGATCTTTAAATAATCTAATTCTAGTTTTATCAATGGGTCGATGGAATAGCTAAAAAGTGAGAGATTAAGAGAGGCTCAAACTTCGTACCTTTCCTTGATTTTTCCCAATTTCAACCGCCTTACCGACTGAATCTTATGAAAAATCTATGGTTCTAGAAACTAGACACAATAAGGATTCTATAGAAGAAAATTTGAGGTAATTCAAATATTGGAAGCTTGAGAACGGAAGGCCTAAACGTTGACAACGATGTAAGTAGCCACCTTGAACTTTTGTTAAGATATACTTGTACCAATCGCTTGGTTTTCATATGAACTAAACCAAATATAAATTAAGAATATATGAAAGAAAAACTCAAAAAATGTGAATTAAGGCCCTAAACTTATTAATTTTTTCGAGATGTAACGTTAAAATAATGCATTAAATGAACTCGTCTGCCTGTAAAATTCTAATGTTGAGCATTCTATAGCATGTTGAGGTTATATATGAAATTTGGTGGTTGTTGGATAAGGATAAGCACTTAAACCAAAAAACTAAAACTTTACATTGCATCTTTTTAAAACTAAAATATATGATAATAATACTTGCCCATAGATTTCATTAATATCCATTTCTTCATTAATAATATTTGAAAGATCAAATAAATAACTGAAATAATGATGATAGGGTCCCAAATCTAATAATCGGAATACTTATTTCACAACTTTTCAAACCATATTTATGATCGTACGGCTGAAAAAGAATGGTAGAATAATTATACACGTGATCTAATCAATGAATTGATTTTAATGTGTTGAAACCCTTTCAAATACAAAACTAAGAAAATCGAGACACATTAATCATTTTCAAAGTTTTGAAAGCATACGGAGGTACTATTTATTTTTTAAAGTTCAAAGATTTATTACACACAAATTTTATAAATATTTGTGGGTTCATGGTCTAGTTGGTTAAGAAGTTGGACTCTGAATCCAATAACCCGAGTTCAAAAATCTCGGTGGGACCTATTTTAGTGATTATTAATTTAACACAAATATTAAAGCAACAATATATTAGATATTTTTAAAGTTCTTACTATAATATATAAATTGTTTAGCATAAACACAAAAAAACTCAAATGACGATGAGAACTCATATGGATAGATGTTTTGGACGTTCTGGTGTGATGGCAAATACATGGGTCAATTCTCAATGAATGTGTCAGAACAAGTCAAGATGGTCGAACTTTATCGAGACATGGAATGATGTCAAAATGCATGGGTTATGTTGTTGGTAACCAAGATGACTATGAGATTCAACGTTGCTTAAGAGAGATCTTGACCTAGAGTAGAGGAAAAGACGAGTCAGATGAGTTGATCTAGTCTAAAGGCATGTTGGATAGAGTCGTAGACTGAACATGCACACACGAGAGCCGTGTGTGAAAAAACAAGTTTGGATTCCACACAAGTTGTGTTCAGTTGGTGAAAGAAAAGCTCGCCTAAGATTTAACAAAGCTACAAAATCGGGCAAAAAAATGTGAATGGTACTTGAGCTCCCTCTCAAAGCTTGTCGTGTGTCAAGATCACGATGCAGCACGATTGAAAAAGTATGACGTGATATTAGACATCAAATTAAATAAATACAATAATAATGATGCTCTTATTAAAAAGTAAATTTGGAAGGATGAAAAGATAAAATTAGGGCCTTCATGAAGCCCCTATTTTTTTAATTTTTCTTTTTTTGAAAAAGAAGGATAGAATAATTGTAAACTTGATCTAATAATATATTAATTAAAAAATATAGATTTTAATCATTCACATCGAACATTCTATAATTGTTTTGTTTGTGTGTTCATGATGGATGACTAAACTGAAACTATCCAATTAAAACTTATATTATGGAATAACTTCAACCGTTATTTCTCCTATATGGTTACTTACTTCTTTTGAACATAATTTTAAATTAATCAAATTTTGCATCCATTTATAACTAAAAGATAGGATAATAATACTTTCACATGAATTTCATTAATATTCTCTTTCTTTATTAATAAAATAATTATCATACATTCAATAAAACATTAAAAAAATAATATTAACATATGGGTATTTGGTCTAGTGGTATGATTCTCACTTTGGGTGCGAGAGATCATGACTTCAATTTTCAACTATCATATCATTCTTTATGATGAAACATTGGGTTGAAACTGAAACAACTCAATAATAAATTGCTTGTTAGTATATATATCTAATTATCCATTACAATATCATTGCATCCGAGCCATTAAATCAAGCATTGATTAATTTTGATTGTAGAATGACTCAAAATGTTTCAAATCTTGCATCTAGATCATTTATTTTAAGATGTAATCTAATTCTAGCTTTCTCTTGGTTGATCCGAAATTTACATAAGAAAGATGTTAATTTCTTTGCTTCAAGGGTTTTGTCTTCTCAATTTGGTATCAATGCCTAGATTGAATATGTGTGGCCTACTATAGAATTGATTAATTATTTATATATTTTTCAAATCTTTCCATTTATTTCCTAATTGTTATTTCTACCCTTGTTCTTGATCTTTTGACTTTGTTTTCATTTTGTTCCTAAAGATCATATTTAGATCTTAAAAAACAATATAGAATTTTACTTCTTAATATTGTGTTTATAAATCGTTATCATTAGATCATTTGAACGTTTATCTCATGATCAAGTAAATTTAGATCCACATTTTTCTTAAACCATCTAAATCTTCAACAGTTTTGTTTGATATTTTTCTTTCATAATTTAACTTGAAGATAACTTTTGAATTTGACAACATTTTGTAAATTAAGAAGTGAATTTAGTCAAAATCCTTTCTTTTTTTTAATAGTCTGTTATTTGTTTAATTGTTTATTATTTTATTTTTCTATTATTTTACTATTAACTTGTCATGATTTCCTTCCATAGCTTGCTACTATAAGAATTGCTTTATCCATATATTAGCTTACCTTGACAATAATTTAGTCACTTTCCAAATAGCCTACCTTTGTGTGTACCTTGACAAACTGAATTTTGTAAATTAAAATTGTTTTAGATAATCGAAGTAATCTTGAATAAAGGAGTTGAAAATGAAGAAGAATTCCAGGAGAATGAGGAGGAAATGAAAGATAGGAGTCATTTGACAGTTGTTACAAGAAGACTTCTTAAAACTCAAGTTACAAAGAACGATATTGATGATTAAAGAGACAACCTCACACACGGTGTTTAGTCAAGGGGACTCCTTATAGTCTTGTTATTGATACGGGAAGTTATACCAATATAGTAAGTACCATGTTGATCAAAAGATTGCAAATTTCAACCCAACACCATCCTAAACCTTACCAACTTCAATTGCTCAATGACGATAGAACATTGAAGGTAGTTTCTCAAGCTTTAATATCTTTTACTATGAGAAAATATAAAGATGAGTTGGAGAGGTGAGAATGACAATGTTTTCAAAAAATCATCTATATACTTATGTAAAAGGAAGGATGTTTGGTCTCTAACGATAACAACTTGTCTTTACCTAATGTGTTTCAATCTCCTTTACAAGAATTTGACAATGTGTACTAAAATGAAGTACCTAAAGGATTACCACCCATTAGACATATTGAACCTAAAATAGACTTCATTCTTGGAGCTGTCATTGCTAGTTTATATAGTCAATCCAACTAAGACTAAAAAAATTCAAAGGCAAGTGGAGGAGCTCATGGAGAAGGGCTTTATACGAGAAAGTTTGAGTCCATGTTCTTATTGCTGCCAAAGAAAGATGGAACATGGCGCATGTGTGTGGATTGTAGAGCTATCATCAAAATAATTGTAAAGTATTGACATCCTATTCATAGGCTAGATAATACGTTTGGCCAATTGCATAGTTCGTGTCAATTTACCAAGATTGATTTGAAATCTCATTATCATTAAATTAGAATGCATGTAGATGAATGGAAAACAACTTTCAAAACTATGCTTGGATTATATGAATGACTCTGTTATTCATTTTGGGTTAACTAATGCTCCAGTACATTTATGCGCTCAATTAATCATATTTTGGGAGAATTTTTTTGGAAAGCATGTTGCTGTATATTTTGATGATATTTTAATTTATTTAAAGAGTTTGCATTAGCATATGAAGTATTCATATGCTTAAGTCGGTTTTGATTACATTTAGAAAAGTGAAACTTTATGCTTATTTTAATAAGGGTAGATTTTGCATGGAAAATGGAAAATGGAAAAGGTTAACTTTCTTGAATTCATAGTTGGTAAAAATAGAGTAGAAGTAGATGACGAGAAAGTTGAAGAAATTAGGGATTGACCAACTCCAAAAAATGCAAGTGAAATTTGGAGTTTTCTCGGGCTAGATAGGTTCTATAGGAGATTTATAAAAGATTTTAGCACCATTGAATGACTTAATGTTTTTAAATGGGAGATAATGCAAGAGAATGCATTCCATGAGCTTAAAGAAGAAATTTATCAATGCACCCTTACGTGTCTTGCCTAACTTTGCTAAAAGTTTTGAAATTGAGTGTGATACAAGTGGTTTGGGCATATGTGTCGTTTTGATGCAAGATAATGGCAGCATTGAACTATCTTACCTATGATAAAAAATTATTTGCTTTAGTTCGTACATTACAAGTATGCCAACACTAATTATAGCCTAGAGTGTTTGTAATCTACTCTAATCATGAAAGCTTGAAGTATCTTAAGGGTGAAAGAAAATTGAACCGTAGGCATGCAAAGTGGGTGATATTTATTGAAACATTTTCGTATGTTATCAAATATAAGCAAGGTAAGGATGTTATGAAGGCACATGGTACTTATATCCTAGAGGATTTGTGATCCACTTAGATCATGAAAGCTTGAAGTATCTTAAGGGTCAAAGAAAATTAAACCGTAGGCATGCAAAGTGGGTGGTGTTTATTGAAAGATTTTCGTATGTTATCAAATATAAGCAAGGTAAGGATGATATGGAAGCACGTAGGGTGGCTTAATGAAACATTTTAGGATTTATAAAACTTATAATATATTGTGTGAATACTTCTTTTGGCCAAAGATGAAGCACGATGTTCATAAGTTATTCAACCAATGTTTTCCATCTAAAGAATTCAAGTCAAGATCACAACCAAATGAATTGTATACTCCTTTAAATGTACCTAATGAACCAAATGGATTGTATACTCATTTGTTGTTGTAGAAATATTTGATAAAAATGGCTCATTGCATGAATCAAAATAGATGATACAAAACATGTTTTCTTATTCAGTAGGGAAGTAGTAAAATTACATCGAAAGTCCTAGAATTATTGTTAGTGATGGGGATGTTAAATTTTTAAGCAACTTTTGAAAAGTATCGGGGGGGTAAATTAGGTATCAAATTGTTGTTTTTAACTGCATGTCATCAAATGGTGGACAAACTGAGGTGGTTAATAGAACTTAGGACAAATGATTGTCATTTGTATAGTTTGCATATAATAGAGTAAATCATACTAACTCTCATTGCTCTTCTTTTAAAGTTGTTTATGGATTTAATCCATTTACCCCTCTTGTTTTGTAAAGACATATTTGATCAAAACCTCAGAGGAAGATTTACATCCAAGAGGGAATGATTCAAAAAATTATGGATTTAATCCATTTACCCCTCTTGTTTTGTAAAGACATATTTGATCAAAACCTCA
>NW_019272026.1:24248-43799 GCF_002738345.1 Cucurbita maxima | reverse complement strand
ATGATTCAAAAAATTATGGATTTAATCCATTTACCCCTCTTGTTTTGTAAAGACATATTTGATCAAAACCTCAGAGGAAGATAAAGTTACATCCGCACGAAAAGCTCAATTAATTTCAAGTCTGTCGCATTAACCACTAAAGCACATCAACATTTGTTAGAAAAAACTATGTTTAATTTTATAAATTATGTAAAAGTCAAATGGTCAATTTGACTTATTCTTTGTGGAGATTAAAGGGGATCGAGAATAAATCCCGTCCACAAACATATCGGGATTGAATTCCGGTCACAAACGTCTTTTGTCGGGAGACTATAAATACCCACAATATGTTATGTAAAAATCAGATTCGTTGATGAATGTAATTCAGATCTCAAATTGAGACGTTTCCCTTAGAAATCTGAGCATCATATTTGCCATTTCTAAGTTTCAAGCAATTCTTATGGTAGGATTGCACCCGAGTCATTCAATCAAGCCTTGATCAAGTTAGATTGTGGAGTGACTCAATTTAGAACAAGGTTCTAAATCTTGCTTCTAAATCTTCGATCGTAAGAGGTAATATAATTCTAGCCTTATCTCTTGGTTGATCCAAATTTCGCATAAGGAGGTGTTAATTACTTTGATTCAAGGGTTCATGCTAAAATAAAAGCTTGGATCGTTGGGGTGAGGATTAGGGTTGCCTTATCAGTTTGGTATCAGAGCCTAGGCTTACATCTTTATGGCCGACTTTAGAATTGATTTTATCTTTCATTTCTGCTCTTGTTTATCTTTTCTTTAAATTTGTCCATTTATTTTCTTACTGTCATTTTCAACGTTCTTCATTATCCTTCTACTTTGTTCTTAGTGTCCTGATAAAGATCATATTTAGATCTTGAAAGAAAAAAAATAAATCCTTATCATATTGTCCTTAATATATCTTTATCATTAGATCATTTGCACGTTTATTGAAAGATCAAATAAATTTATATTCTCATTTTTTCCTAAAGCATATAAATCTAGAATTGTTGTGTTCGATCTTCACGACCATTCTTTTTGGAATTTTTTTTTCAGTGTGCAATTATATCCAAAAATATCTTCGTGTCCCTTATTTTTTTTGTTCACGTCTTGTTTTATTTTTGTTGTTGCTACATAATTACCTTGTCTTGATTGTCTTGAATAGCTCGCTACTATCAGAATTGCTTTATCCATATTATCTACCTTTATAAGAAATTAGTCACTTTTCCAAATAGTCTACCTTTGTGTGTTAAACACGAGTGTTCCTGAGTGTAAAATCAGTGAGTTGAGTGTGTGAGATCCTAAGCATATAAAACTACTGTTTGTACAATCATGAACCAAGACGAGAAAAATGGAGGGGAGATCAATGATCTAGTTAAAGAAGTCCAAAAGAATGAGAAGAAACTAGAAGATGGTATTCTTTTGGCCCTTATTACAAGAAGACTTATTAAA
Source organism: Cucurbita maxima (assembly GCF_002738345.1). NCBI lineage: Eukaryota > Viridiplantae > Streptophyta > Magnoliopsida > Cucurbitales > Cucurbitaceae > Cucurbita > Cucurbita maxima. Next base: position 42,356 of record NW_019272026.1, on the reverse strand, counting down.
ACTCAAGTTATGGAGAATGACGTTGATGATTAAAGAGACAACCTATTTCACACGCGGTGTTTAGTCAAGGGGATTTCTTGTAGTCTTATCATTGATAGTGGAAGTTGCACCAATGTAGTAAGTACTATATTGATCAAAAGGTTGCAAATTCCAACTCAAGATTATCCTAAATCTTACAAGCTCCAATGGCTCAATGACAGTGGAACAGTGAAGATAATTTCCCAAGCTTTAATATCTTTTACTTTGGGAAAATATAAAGATGAAGTTCTTTGTGATGTGTTGCCAATGCATACTGGAGACATATTGCTTGGCCGATCATGGCAATTTGACAGGAGGTTATGTATGATGGCTATTTGAATAGGTATTCTTTTGTAAAAGATGGTAGAAAAACCCTTCTTGTACCTTTGAGTTCTGCAAATGTATTTGCTGATCAATTAAAGTTGGAGGAAAGAAAGAAAGAGTTGGAGGAAAAAGAGTTAAAAGAAAAACAAGAGTTGAGTGAAAAAGTAGAGAAAAATCAAAGAGAAAAAGAGAAGAATGAAAAAATGGATGAAATTGAAGAAAAAAGGAAGAGAGAGTTATTTGGCTACCGTTGGAGAGGTTAAAAGGCTTTCACAAAAATCGATCTTTGTACTTAGGTACAATGGAGGATATTTGGTCTTTAACTATAACAACTTGGCTTTGCCTAGTGTTTTACCATCTCTTTTACACGAATTTGAAGACATGTTTCAAGATAAAGAAATACCTCCCATTAGAGGTACTGAACATAAAATAGACGTCATTCCAAGGACTGTCATTTCTTATAAGCCAGCTTATAGAGTCAATCCAACCGAGATAAAAGAAATTAAACGGCAAGTGGAGGAGCTCATGGAGAAGGGCTATGTACGAGAAAGTTTGAGTCCATGTTCTATACGAGACTTATTGGTGCCAAAGAAAGATGAACCTTGGCGCATATGCATGGATAATAGAGTCATCAACAAAATCACGGTAAAGAGTCGACATCCTATTCCTAGGTTAGACGATATGCTTGATTTATTGCATGATTCGTGTCTATTTATAAAAATTATTTTGAAATCTAGACATCATCAAATTAGAATGCACGTAGGAGATGAATGAAAAACAACTTTCAATATTAAGTTTGGATTGTATGAATGGCTTGTTATGCCTTTTAGGTTAACTAATGCTCCTAGTAAACCTATGCGCTTAATATATAGTGTTTTGAGAAAATATATGAGAAAACATGTTGTTGTTTATATTGATGATATTATAATTTATTTGAAGATTTTGCTTAAGCATGTGGAACATGTTAAATTAGTTTTGATTACACATAGAAAAGAGAAATTTAATTTTAGTAAGGGTAGTTTTTGCATGGAAAAAGTTCACTCTATTGGCTTCATAGTTGGTAAAAATAGAGTAGCTTTGGATAGAGACAAAGTTAAATTCATTATGGATTTGCCAACACCAAAAAGTGCACGTAAATTTCGGAGTTCTCATTAGTTAGCTAACCTCTATAAGAGATTTATAAATGATTTTAGAACCATAACTCAACTATTGAATGACTTAGTGAAAAAGAATGCATCCAATTTTGTTTTTAAATGAGGATAAATACAAGAGAATGCATCCAATTTTCTTATCTTAGGAAGAAATTAAGCAAACCATTATTTGTTTTGGCTAGCTTTGATAAAACTATTGAAGTTGAATGTGAAGTATGTGGTTTGGGCACAAGTGTTGTTTTAATTCAAGATGGAAAGCACTTAATATATTTTAGTGAAAAACTAAATGGGCCAACATTGAAATATACTACCTATTATAAAGAATTATTTGCTTTAGTTCATATATTGCATGTGTGGCAACACTACTTATGGCCTAGAGAATTTGTGATCCACTTTGATCATGAAAACTTGAAGTATGTGAAGGGTCAAAGCAAACTGAACCGTAGACATGCAAAGTGGGTGGAATTTATGGAAACATTTTCGTATGTCATCAAGTATAAGCAAGGTAAGGATAATACAGTAGCTCATGTGTTATCTAAAAGGTATGATCTCTTTACTTCTCTTACTGAAAAATTCTTGGAGTTGAGCATATTATTGAATTATATAGAGAAGACCAAGACTTTAGAACTATTTATGCATCTTGTCCAAAAAAAATGGTGGATGAGTATTATGTGTTTCATAATTTTTTAATTACTAAGAGTATGCTTTGTATTCCTAAATGCTCTATAAAAGATTTGTTTTTGAGAGAAGCATATGGTGGTGCCTTAATGGGACATCTTAGGATTAATAAAGTTTATAAAATGTTGCATAAACACTTTTGTTGGCCGAGATGAAGCATGTGGCAGATAGATTTATGGATGATGCAAAGCATGCTGCTAACTTATTCTTTAAGAAAGTAGTTTATGGATTTACTACACTTCATTTGCTTCCTATTCCTACTAATTTCCTTCTAATATTTTTGTGAGTGAAGCATTTAGATTTGATCAAAACATTTCGAAAGGAGTGATTGAAAGAAGGTGATGATTTTTTCTGATTCGAGGACGAATCCTTCTGAAGAGAAGGAAGATGATAAGAATCACTGTGTACACTTCATTTGCTTGCTATTCCTACTAATTTCCTTCTAATATTTTTGTGAGTGAAACATTTAGATTTGATCAAAAAATTTCAAAAGGAGGGGTCTGAAAGAAGGTGATGATTTTTTCTTATTCGAGGATGAATCCTTCTGAAGAGGGGGAAGATGATAAGAATCACGGTGTACACTTCATTTGCTTCCTATTCCTACTAATTTCCTTCTATTATTTTTGTGAGTGAAGCATTAAGATTTTATCAAAACATTTCAAAAGGAGGTGACTGAAAGAAGGTGATGATTTTATCTGATTCGAGGAGATTAAAGGAGATCGGGAATAAATCCCGTCCACAAACATATCGGGATTGAATTCTGGCCATAAACGTCTTTTGTCGGGAGATTATAAATACCCACAATATGTTATGTAAAAAACAGATTCGCTGATGAATGTAATTCAGATCTCAAATTGAGACGTTTTCCTTAGAAATCCGAGCATCATATTTGTCATTTCTATGTTTCAAGCAATTCTTGTGGTAGAATTGCATCCGAGTCATTCAATCAAGCCTTGATCAAGTTAGATTGTGGAGTGACTCAATTTAGAACAAGGTTCCAAGTCTTGCTTCTATATCTTCGATCGTAAGAGGTAATCTAATTCTAGCCTTATCTCTTGGTTGATCCAAACTTAGACAGACGAACTTTTCGATGCACAGTCGGGGTAGGCTTCTCTGATTGCAACAATCGCTCTATTCCCTTTGCCTTTTAGGAGTAGGAGCTACACTGTTTGACTGATTTTTATGGTATGGTTGGGAAGACTTCGCAACAGGTCCTACGTGGATGCCCGGCAGCTTCAACAATTCTTTGAAAGGCTCTACTTACTTATACGGCAGCCTTCTAACATCGAGTTCACTCACCCATGCCCTTGGCTTTATCTATCTATCCGTGAAGGAGTGAAGTTCGTAAACAAGAATGAATCTTGAGGATTTACTCTACCTTCAATCAAACAAAGACTGTATAGGTTCAGTTACGGTTCCAGAGTTCATTTACTTACTCTACTGTAAAGCAGCAACTAATTTAATTAATCTTTAGTTGTCACAGTCCTTGATTAATAAGCAGAAAGAGAAGAGAAGGTGAATGTTTCGCATAAGGAGGTATTAATTACTTTGATTCAAGGGTTCTTGCTAAAATAAAAGCTTGGATCGTTGGGCTGAGGATTAGGGTTGCCTTATCAATGTCTATAAAATTGATTTTCCAAGGAAATTTCTACATTCTACTTCCGATGTTTCTCAGTTGAGTTCTTTTGATGTAGGTTATGATTTTCCTGATTGGAGTACAAATCCTTTTGAAGAGAGGAAAGATGTTAGAGAGCATGATGTTCCAAATGTTTCAATTAGACCAATTATATGAATGATATGAAATTACGATAAATGACATGAAATATAACCCCGTTAGAATTATGTATGATTTGAGAACGGAAGAATGAGAAACGATATGATATGAATGATGAACGATATTTGAAACGATATGAAAATGATATGATATGTACTTAATGCTAGCGGGGTTGTATTAAAGGATAATGAAATTGTATAAGTAGTGGGGACCTCATGCATTATGTGTGTTCATGCATTTGGGGGATACCCTTATCCCATCACGAGGGTACGGACGCGTACATCCAATGGCAGGACAACGATTGTTATGCTTTGCATAGCGCTGCCGTGACGGTTACTAGTTTTAACAGGTCCAGCATAAGGGGCTCCCAGAGTATGCCCACAAGATAAGGAAAGTGGCCCAGCGGTGTGCGAACTAGCTTGGTATGGGCCGTGTGTAGAGTATATAGTACACGTCCACGATTACCCGTTAGGACAACACCGTAGGGAAAATGAAACGAAACGAAACGAAAGATAGGTCCCATCATTTCATTGCATTTGATTGTTATATTTAACCCCAATAGTGAGGTCACTTACTGAGTGTTTCTTTAAATACTCAAGCCATGTGCTACTACATTTTTCAGGTTAAGGCATGGCATTTCTGTACGGCTAACGTTGGCATCGCAACTCGAGATCATGGCACCTGCATAGGATAATGGTATTTATTTTCTTAGACTTAGGCTAGAATAGGATGTTTTAAACTTAAAACGCTTATTTATTTTATTTTCTAAGACCATGGCTGTGTTTTAAGTTAAACGTTATGTTTTATAGAATTTAAATGAAGGCTTCCGCATTCAATGTTTATTGTACGTATATAGTAGCGACCTTAAATTAGTAGAAATTTTTTGATCGTTATAGTTGGTATCAGAGCCCTAGGTTATAGATCTTGTAAACTAGCTTACGATGTTGGCTTGGCATGTTCCATGGTCCCACCGTCGGTGCCCCGTCTCCGCCAGGTATGTCTTGCGTAAGATAAGAAAATGACATGTTGTTATTATTTGGTAATTATAAAATATAACTCATAATTGGACTTTTACTCTATTGATTGTATTATAATTGACTGCATTCATGTTAGGTTAATTCTATATTTATTATAATTTAGAATACGTTATGTTTTACCTTGCATGAAATGTGAATGTAAATTGTTATGTTGATGATTTTTAGATTTACTGAGATTGTTGCTGTGAATGAGTAGTTATAGTTTTAAGCTACTAAATGTTAGTGTATGCGTGAAAATGATTTTGCTAAGCAAGATCATATGTTTTAGTTAGACGTCTTAAACATAGATAAACTACACAGTCTTATGAACATAGAGATGAGAATGAATGTACCAATGTATAGAGTGAGTAGTTTCAAATGGAATTAAATGACCTAAGAAGCTTCATAGATGTCAATATCTTATAGTATACTATAGATATTAAAAGTGGTAGTGTCTAAAAGAAAATTCTATAACTTTGATTTAGGTAAAGATGAAATTAAAGTATCAGTAAGAAAAAAAAATTGAGTTAGACCATAAAAGTTTAAAACATGTATACTTAAATTGATTGGTAAATGATATAAGTGTCTTTAATGGAAGATGAGCTTTGGAATTACTTAGATGTAGAAAACTTTCCTCCTTCAATCGTGGTAGCAGCATTTGTCCCATCATGTTCGCCATCAGCTCTGATATCAATTTGTTGAAATAAAATTTGCTCTAATACCAATTTTTAGAAAATAAAAGCCGCTCTGATACCGACTTGTAGAAAATGGACATTCACTCTGAAACTAACCCGTTTAGAAAACTTTGAAGGGGGTGTCGAGAGGGGAGAGACAAGGAGACAGACTTCTCAAAAGCCTTTTTCGATTTCACAGAACTTTAACTCTTTCTTCTTTTTCTCTTTTTGCTTCTTTTTGCTCTATTATGACTCTTGCTCTACTTGCTCTAATATTACAATGATAAGTAAAGCCTATTTACAAGTTTTCTTGACATAACTATCCCACGTTTTGTTTACATGTTTTCTCACCCATATACTACTCATTTCCTAAAATAAGTATAGCTTTTTTACTCAATTTAAAAACTGTTTTTTTTTTTCTCTCTCTCTCTTTCATTTAAGTTTATTTCCAACAAATATGTCATGCAGTTTATCTTCTAAACTATTTATTGGCAAAGACGATTGATACTCGCACTATAACGACCCAAGAAAAAGAAAAAAAAAAGAGAAACTCAATCGTTGGAAAACTCGTGAGTTTTCTAGCGACCGCCGAGTTTCGTGGACCCCACGCGAAATGATAGCCACACCTCACTCAACCTTCAACCCACAACTGCCAGAATCGATCAAAATACCTGCAAACAGAGAAAAGAAAGAAAATACGAGAGCGAGAGAGAGATTTCAGATAACTTCGGCGAGTTTTCAATTTCTTCGACGAGTCCAAAACCACCCGAAAATCGACGTCAAACGCTCAGTTACCACCATGAGAATAATCCCTAACGAAAGCACAATAACTCAAGGTATGTTTTGTACTTTTTCGTAAGCGCCATCGTCGGTAACCGAGGTCAAAAAATTGTAAACATTCTTAGATCTATGGTTTTAGAAACTTTTAGGCCACTAAACTTCGAGGAAAGAAAGAAAGAAGATAAATAAAGAGGAAAAGGAAGAAAGAGGACCGATATTAGCAACGAAAACGCCTGTTAGATAATAGCTATGTTTTTATTCCTTAAATTTCGTTAGTTGTTTTTTACTTTTGAACATCTGAATTAACGCTCCCCGTTTAATGGAAGAGCATATTTTTTGCTGGCCATTTTGACCAATTTTTTGGGCGCAAGGTTTATGCCACTACTGCTAAATCTAGGATAGGTTTGTTATTGAAATACGTGAAACTAAATCAAATAATAACCATCGGTTCTTCAGCAAATATTTCTCTCCCTTTCTTTTTTCGTTATTTTTTTCCTCGAAGAAGTTTTCCTTCAGCCGATTTTTACACGTCGACGTTTTCCTCACTATTGCTAGAAGTCAACAACGTCGCTGGTAAGGAAGACAAGATCCACAGATCTGGGTCAACCCGAACCCAAAATCTGAGAGAGCTAGCCCGACTTCTTTCCCCTCGGCCTCTACCTTCTGCCCAAACCTCAATCCAGCCCAGAAGCCACGGTTCAGCCCCATCGCCGCGCAATCGACTTGGGAGGGAATCAAATCTCGTTCGGTTGGTATGCAGCGAGTGTGGGAATCAAACATCGAGCAGCTGCAGGCTCACCAACAGCATAACCACTCTCGGGTCCTCAACACAGGGGCAACAGCATCACCAAGAGCACCGACGATGGGTCCTCGACACAGGGGCAACAAACCATATGACCGAGTGATATGAACCAAGAGACATCAATCATACAAGATGCTTCAATGAAGATGTGAAGAAAATATTGTTGAAATTATCAAAAGATATTTCAATTCATGCCACATTGAAGAATAATGAAGTTTTATGTTATAAATTTTGAGTAGATTACAATTTAGAGTTATTGTATTTCATTTATGTATTTTAAGACTTTTTATTTACTATAGGTTACAATTACACAATGGTTAATTATGCTCATTAAGTATGAATATTACAACTCTTGGAATGCCTTTAATAGTTCCATTTTGAGGCTATATAAAGCCATCTCGGACATCCTACTGTGCTGGTGAGTGTTGGAGCTTGTGCACGGTGATATTTGCAGGCCCATCAAGCCGGCGGCCCTAGGCAGCAAGACCCTCTTCCTCCTGCTAGTCGATGACAGAAGCCGCTTCATATGGCTGATCCTCCTGTAAGTGAAAAGTGGGGCGACATAGGCGATTAAGCGCATTCGAGCGTTAGCGGAGGCCGAATGTGGGAAGAAGATGTGAATGCTACGCACGAACTGAGGTAGAGAATTCACCTCAGCGAGCTTCAGTAACTACTGCGACGAGCTCGGCATGCAGCAGCGACTAACAATGCCCTACTCCCTCTAGCAAAACAACAAGATCTTTGCTGATGACGGCTGGGATGCCTGAAAGATTCTAGGGAGAGGCGGTAATGACGACTGTCTATCTTCTCAATCGGTCGCTAATGTGAAGCCTAGACGGGAAGATGCCACATGAGGCCTGGTACAATAGAAAGCCAGTGGTACATCATTTTCGAGTGTTCGGATGTGTCGCATACATGAAGGTAGCGCGTTCCAACCTTGTCAAGCTCGATCCAAAGGGGTTGAAGGTCGTCTTCATCGGCTACAAACCTGGGAGCAAGGCGTACAGACTCTATGATCCTGCGGGGGGTGAGCCCACGTGTCTCGTGATGTCATCTTCGACGAAAGCACCTTCAGGCAGTGGAACGACGTGATCGAGACAGCCCACAACCCAAATCAATTCACGGTGGAGTACCTCGTCATCGAGCCAGAAGAAGGAGGAGCACAGCATCAGGAACCGTCACAGCCGCCAGCAGTTGCACCCCTTGAACCAGTGGAATTTGCAACACCACGGACTGTGGATTCGACGCTGGATGTCGATCACGATGAAGATCTGGTAGCCAGGTACTGGAGGATGGACGACCTAGTGGGAGGAGGTGAAGCCCCTAGACTAGCAGCACGCAAACTGGAACAAGAGGTGGCCGAACTGCATGTCATCAACGCAGATGAACCGAACACCTTCGCTGAAGCAGAAAGGAACCCGTGCCAGCTGAAGGCAATGCAGAAGGAGATGAAATTCATCACCGAGAACCAGACATAAAGTCTAGAGGATATGTCACTGGGACACCAAGTCATAGGGCTCAAATGGGTCTTCAGACTGATGCGAACGAAAAGGGAGAAGTTGTGAAACTCAAGGTCAGTCTGGTGGTGAAGGGCTACGTCTAGAAGCAAGGAGTGGATTTTGAGGAGGTATTCGCACCAGTGACAAAGCTGGAATCTACCCACCTATTGCTGGCAATCGCGGCACATCATTCCTGAGAAGTCCACCTCATCGACGTGAAACCCGCGTTCCTAAACGGAGAGCTGAAGGAGACTGACTATGTTCAACAACCACCGAACTTCCTGGACAACGACAACCCTGACAAGGTATTGTGCCTGCACAAGGCACTCTATGGGCTTCGGCATGCACCACGAGCCTGAAACACGAAGCTCGACAGTACCCTATTATCGCTAAAGTTCAAGCGCTGTGCCTCTGAGCATGACATGTACACGCCCGGCCACGACGAGTAGCGACTAATCGTGAGAGTGTATGATATAAACCAAAAAACATCAATCATACAATATACTTCAATGAAGATGTGAAGAAAAGGTTGTCAAAATTATCAAAAGATGTTTTAATTCATGCCACATTGAAGAAGAATGAAGTTTGATTGTTATAAATTTTGGGTGGGTTACAATTTAGAGTTATTGTATTTTAAGACATTTTATTTACTTTAGGTTACATTTACATAATGGCTAATTATGGCCATAAAGTATGAAGGTTACAACTCTTGGAGTGCCTTTAATAGTTTCATTTTTTAGGCTATATAAAGCCATGTATATTGTATTGGTAAGAGACTTGGAAAATATAGAAAAAGAAGCATTTGTCCTCTTCTTTAGCCAATGGCTAAGTTTCTTTGCAATTCTATGTAGTTTAGGTTGCATGTAGAATCATTCAAGCTCGACATGATTAATCTTGCTTGTGGAGTGATTCGAATCTCAAGCAAGTGTTCTTGCCTTGAGATATTTGATCAACAAGAATCATTCAAGCTAGACATGATCGATTTTGCTTGTGGAGTGATTTGAATTTCAAACAATGTTCTTGCCTTGAGATATTCGATCAACAAGGTAATCCGAATCTTACTCCCCTTGTAGTGGTTCCTTATCTTATCAGTGTACGTCGATGACCTCATAATCACTGGAGGCGACATGGAAGTCCTCGGAAGATTCAAGAGGGAGATGTCAAAGAACTTCAAGATGAGCGATCTTGGCATGCTCAGCTACTACCTCGACATCGAAGTGCAACAGGGTACTACCGGCATCACCATCTGCTAAAGTGCATATGCGAAGAAGCTGTTGGACACAACTGGGCTTGTGGACAGTAACCCTATAAAGACTCCAATGGAGGGCCCGACTCCAACTAAGGAAGGCCGGCACTATGACGGCAGTTAATGCCACCAATTACCGCAACATTGTTAAAAGCCTGCGCTATCTGATAAACACACGTCCTGACCTTGCTTACTTAGTTGGATACGTAAGTAGATTCATGGAAGAACCTAGGGAGGAGCCTCTTGTGGTTGTCAAGCGCATCCTGCACTATGTGGCTGGAACCAGAGGCTGGGGTGTGAGATACTGCACCAGGAGAGGAAAGGAGAAGCTTGAGCTTGTTGGCTACAGCGATAGTGACATGACCGGTGACGTTGATGATCGTAAGAGCACCAGTGGGGTGATTTACTTCCTCTCAGGCAGTGCGATCTACTAGCAATCAACAAAACAAAAGGTAGTTGCTTTGTGATATGAACCAAGAGACATCAATCATACAATATGCTTCAATGAAGATTTGAAAAAAATATTGTTGAAATTATCAAAAGATATTTCAGTTCATGCCACATTGAAGAGAAATGAAGTTTCATGTTTTGAATTTTGGGTGGATTACAATTTAGAGTTATTGTATTTCATTAATGTATTTTAAGACTTTTAATTTACTTTAATTAAGGTCATTTAGTTCATGCCTAGAATTGATTAATTATTTATATATTTTTCAATCTTTCCATTTATTTCTTGATTGTCATTTCCACCCTCCTTGGCCTTTTGACTTTGTTCTCATTTTATTCCTAAAGATCATATTTAGATCTTAAAAAAAACAATATAGAATTTTACTTCTTAATATTGTGTTTATAAATAGTTAGGAAGTGAATTTAGTCAAAATCCTTTCTTTCTTTTTTTTTAATTCATTTGGCATGTGCAATTCTACTAAAAAATATAATAGTCCCTTCTTTGTTTGATTGTTTATTATTTTATTTTTATGTTATTTTACAATTAACTTGTCATGATTGTCCATGCCCAATCCCAATGGACAACCCTTCGATCCGATCTGCCTGCCCTTATTGCACGGTTTAGAGAGTACTTGTGTATGTGATGTCAGCCCAGCCTCGAAAATCAAGCTTTGCCCTGCTTATTCACTCGGACAATACTCCCCCGTAGCAATGCTCCCCCGTAGCATAGCGATGAAGAAGATGATCATTTATTTAGTAGGTGAACAGTCGAAGAACCACTCTAACGAAGAATGGAGCTTCTTTGTTTTGAAACATATTCTTTTGCACAACAAGCTGCTGGGTCAATATCCCTTGCTATTAAATCTGCTCCAGTTATCTCATCTATAGAAGAAGCTGGTATAGAATAGGTCGTCAGGGGTGGGGGCTTTACCGGGGGGACTAACTAGTAAAAGGCCAAGGAGTACTGTCCACTCCAGCCCAGCCCCTTAGAATAGTCCCATTTTTCCTCCACGCAGATAAGGGGCTAGCTTGCTACTATAAGAATTGCTTTATCCATATATTAGCTTACCTTTCCAAGTGGCCACACGCTTAACCGCGAAATTCTGATGGGATCCGGTGCATTAGTGCTGGGATGATCGCACCCGACATGCCATGCGCACAAAATCGGATTTAACGCATGCGGGGCGGCATGATCGAACTTCCCAAGTGGCCACCCAACTTAGTACTCTTAGTACTACTCTCGCCCAAGCACGCTTGACGGCGGAGTTCTGATGGGATCCGGTGCATTAGTGCTGGTATGATCGCACCCGACATGCCATGCGCACAAAATCGGATTTAACGCATGCGGGGCGGCATGATCGAAACGCGATGGGCGTGAGCGGGGGAGGTTCTCATTTGTAGAGAAAGGACGAAAAGAACTCGGAGAAATTGAAAGAAAAAAAGGGGTGCAACACGAGGACTTCCCAAGTGGTCACCCAACTTAGTACTACTCTCGCCCAGGCACGCTTAACTGCGGAGTTCTGATGGGATCCAGTGCATTAGTGCTGGTATGATCGCACCCGACATGCCATGCGCACAAAATCGGATTTAACGCATGCGGGGCGGCATGATCGAAACGCGATGGGCGTGAGCGGGGGAGGTTCTCATTTGTAGAGAAAGGAAGAAAAGAACTGGGAGAAATTGAAAGAAAAAAAGGGGTGCTACACGAGGACTTACCAAGTGGTCACCCAACTTAGTACTACTCTCGCCCAAGCACACTTAACTGCAGAGTTCTAATAGAATCCAGTGCATTAGTGCTGGTATGATCACACCCGACATACCATGGCACAAAATAGGATTTAACGCATGTGGGGCGGCATGATCGAATCGCGATGGGCATGAGCGGGGGAGGTTCTCATTTGTAGAGAAAGGAAGAAAAGAACTGGGAGAAATTGAAAGAAAAAAAGGGGTGCAACACGAGGACTTCCCAAGTGGTCACCCAACTTAGTACTACTCTCGCCCAAGCACGCTTAACTGCGGAGTTCTGATGGGATCCGGTGCATTAGTGCTGGTATGATCGCACCCGACATGCCATGCGCACAAAATCGGATTTAACGCATGCGGGGCGGCATGATCGAAACGCGATGGGCGTGAGCGGGGGAGGTTCTCATACGTAAGACCATGGCTGTGTTTTCCAGAGAAAAAGTTGTTTTAAGCGTTTTTGAAGTTTACGTTATAAATGATGTTCATGTAAGAGTTATATTTCCGCATTATAGATAAGCATGAGACGTTAGTAGTGACTATGAGTGTGTGAAAATTTAGGGTCGTTACAGAAATGGTGGAAATATACGTTTCATCTTCTTCTTTTGTTTTTCTAAATCTGAACCTCCTTCCATGCTGGTTCTCATGAAAAAAATTTATGGTTCTAGAAACTAGACACAATAAGAGGAGTCTGTGGAAGAAAATTTGAAACAATTTGGATACTAGAAGCTCAAGAACGGAAGTTAGATCTTCATGGAATTATTAAAATGGTTTAGCTTTCAGTTAGAAACTCAATGTCAATCATTTATAGGAATGCTAGTAAATATATTAGATTAAATTTATATCCGTAGCCAAATTAATAGATTAAAAATAGAATGGTCAACAAAATTTGTGAACACTAAGATAAGAAATGATTTGGAAACAAGATTTAGTAGAAATTTGGAATATATGAGAACAAAATTAAAATGCAACCGATAGGAAGAAAATAAGATCAAAGAATTAAAAACCACAAACTAAATATAGAGGGAAAAGAAAATACAAAGGACGTGTCATATAATTTACAATGACCAATGTAAATTAGAGAAATAAGTGTGTAGAGTTCAAACTTGAAACTCATGTCATGGGCTTATATAAGTTGACTCGGATTACAAAGGACGGAATCGAACTTTCGTTAAAGATATATTCGTGACAACGACTTAAGCTAGCCAGGTAAGTGACCTTATTCTCGGTATGGTTATATTTGATGTTGACACGTGCCTCGTGGTTCTGCACATGTCATATATATTGATATGTGTGAATTGTCTGTGGATCGATATGCTTCTTATATGTTATGTATATGTTATAATATTTGAACTGTATGATAATAATTATGGTACGATGTGTTTAATGATATGTTTGAGATAGGATACGAGAAGGATGCACAAAATGAAATGTAACAATAGGAGTAAAATACGTTCATGAAACATTAAGGTTAGGTTACATACCAGAGTGATATGGATAAGAGAGATTGATGAAAGAATACGATTAGGTTACCGGTAGAAAGGGATAAGTTTGTGATAGATTTATAGAACAATAGCGTTAGGATACGTTCTTGTGATGATATGACTAAGGTATGTTCACATAACGGTATGACTATGATAGGTATAAGAACGGTAAGGCTATGATAAGTTAGAGAACATATGACTACGAAGTGTTTACGTTATGACTTGTATATGATATGATACATTGTGATCCAATATGTCATGGTATGATATGTATATGATGAAATGTTATGTTAAAAGCATAGAACGTTATGTTAGGTCTCTTAAATTGTGTGTATACAACATGTATGAATGACATGAAATCACGATAAATGACATGAAATATAACCCCGTTAGAATTATGTATGATTTGAGAACTGAAGAATGAGAAATGATATGATATGAATGATGAACGATATCTGAAACGATATGAAAAATGATATGATATGTACATAATGCTAGCGGGGTTGTATTAAATGATAATGAAAATGGAAAGATGTTGGGACCTCATGCATGATGTGTACTCATGAATTGGGGGATACCCCTATTCCATCACGAGGGTACGGACGCGTACATCCAATGGCAGGACAACGATCGTTATGTTTTTCATAGCGTTGCTATGACGGTTACTAGTTCTAACCGGGTGTTCGGCCTAGGGAGCGTCCCAGTGTATGCTCGCCCGACAAGTAAGGTGGCCCAACGGTGTGCGAACTGACTGGTGAGCCCATACCCGATATGGGTTGTGTGTATAGTATATGGTACACGTCCAAAATTATCCGTTAGAACAGCACCGTAGGAAGACAGATTGAAAGATAGATTTCATCATCTCATTCGCATGTGATTGTTGCATTTAACCTCAATAGTGGATGACATACTGAGTATTTCTTAAAATACTCAAGCCATGTGCTACTATATTTTTTTCAAGTTAAGGCAAGACATTCCTGTACGACTGACGACGACATCGCAACTCGAGACCATAGTACATGCATAGGATAGTGATATTTATTTTCTTAGACTTAGGCTAGAATAAGATGTTTTTAACTTAACCGCTTATTTATTTTATTTCAGGTCTTTTATTGTGTCGTTTTAAAGATATTTTCAAAACACGTAAGTTCATGGCTGTGTTTTAAGATAAATGATATGTTTTATGGAATTTAAATGAAGTCTTTCCCATCCAATGTTTAGGATATGTATACAATAGCGACCTTAAATTAAGTAGAAAATTTCGGGTCGTTACATGTTAAGTAGCCACCTTAAACTTTTCTTAAGAAATACTTGAAGGAATCACTTAGATTTTTATATGAACACTAAACCAAGTATGATTTAAGAATATATTAAAGAAAAACTCAAAGAACCGTTAGTTAAGACCCTGAACTGGTCATATTACTCGAAATTTAAGTAACGTTAAAATAACCTATTAAAGAAACTTTGCTACCTATGAAATTTTAATGCTGGGAATATTATAGCATGTTGAGTTTATATATGAAATTTGGTGATCATTGGATAAGGATAAGTAGGTAAACCAAGAAATAGTGTAAAATGACCATAATGCCCCCTAAGGTAATTTACGTTTGATGATGTGGTGAAGTTTGAAAGCCATTGGAATTCGTTAAGTAGAAAATCCAAGAATTATAGGTAAAATGACCAAAATTCTCCCAGGACTATTATGATAATTCAAGGTCATACGCCTTTCAAATAACTTGCTACTTTTTATAAGGACTATTCCTAAGGACAAGAAGCTATGTTCAAGAGTTGAAGTTGATTAGAGCACGCTTGGAACCTAAACCAAGATAAAACCTAAGAAACGCCTAAAGAAAACATCTCAAGATTCAAGACCCTTCTAGAACTCTCGATGAATTCATTATGAATGTATGATTTTCTAGAATAATTCAGGCTAGCTATTATAATGGGTTCATATAATTATGAATGGATGTTACAACTTATGCCTCAAGGAATTAAGAACCCTAAAAACTTACATGGTTAATAACCAAGAACAATATCACACAAGCTCTACAATTACAAAGTAAGAAGAATGCTAGGTACCAATCAAGAATAAGGGACCAAGGTCCTCAGACACAAAAACTCAAGAATGCTAGGTAATACTATAATCATGTCCAGAGTGACACATGAACTCACACCACGCGGTGATTTCTGAGGCCCAAGTTTTCCTCTTCTAGGTGGGATGCCTTGCACCATGTTTCCTTGCAGGATATCATGTTTGGCCTCACGTTTCCCTCACCTAGATGAGATGCCTTGCACCATGTTTCCTTGCAGGATATCATGTTTGGCCTCACGTTTCCCTCACCTAGATGAGATGCCTTGCACCATGTTATGGGTACCCAAAGATTTGTAGGATGCCATGTTCGTATATGTACCGATCACGTGACCATTATGGTCTATCATGGGAAGTAGTCTAGAGCCACGATGGAATAAGAAGAGAGTAAGTTATCTTAGCCAAGAATCTAGAACCTCCTAAGACCTCCCATGGTACAACATGCTCATGACTTAGACTATGCTGCTTGGAACGCATGAAGCCTTAAGCGTAAGTTTTCAAACTATGCCGCTAGGAACACATGAAGCCTTGGGCATATGTTTTAAGACTATATCGAACGACAAGCCCTAAGATGCAGGTTCAGACTACGTCGCTTGGAACACATGAAGCATTGGACGTAGGTTAAGGCAGTGTCACTCGGAAAGCATGAAGCCTTGGACACATGTCAGGTACATGGCTAGTGCTGTAAATTCTAGGAGGAGTGCCTTGAAGAAAGAAACAATAATAGAACAAGAGCCTAGAAAGTACCAAGAACAAGACAAACATCAAGGACTGGAACATGAATCAAGATTCAAGTTCTAAGGATAAGAACCAAGAACCAAGAACCATAGTACTAAGGCCCTTATAGTTGCACAATCGTTGGCCCCGAAGGAGGATGAATTATGAGATCCCACATATATTGGAGAGAGGAGAGAGTGCTAGCGAGGATGCTGAACACTGAAGGAGAGTGGATTGTTAGATCCCACACTCATTGGAGAGGGTAACGAAACATTCTTTATAAGGTTGTGAAAACTTCTCCCTAGCAGACACGTTTTAAAAACTTGAGGAGTCCCAAATGGGAAAGCCCAAAGAGAATTAGACTGTTACAAATGGTATCAGAGCAAGACATCGGGCAGTATGCCAGTGAAAATGTTGAGCCCCAAAGATGGGTAGATTGTGAGATCCCACATCGATTGGAGAGAGGAACGAGTGTTAGCGAGGATGTTGGGCTCCGAAGGGGATGAATTGTGAGATCCCATTTCGATTAGAGAGAGGAACAAGTGTCAGCGAGGATGGTAGATTCTGAAAGGGGATAGATTATGAGATCCCACTTTGATTAGAGAGAGAAACGAGTGCCAGCAAGAACGTGGGGCCCTGAAGGGGGTTGATTGTGAGATCCTACATCGATTGAAGAGAGGAACGAGTGCTAGTGAGGATGCTGGGCCCCAAAGGAGGGTGCATTATGAGATCTCACATTCGTTGGAGATGGAAACAATACATTCTTTATAAGGGTGTGAAAACCTTTTTTTTGATAAGGGTGTGAAAACCTTTTCCTATTCTTAGTAGACGCATTTTAAAAACCTGAGGGGAAGCTCAAAAGGGAAAGCCTAAAAAGGACAATACCTGCTAGCGTTGAGCTTGAACTATTATATATACTAAGTTAATACGAAGGTTAGTCTATGGCCCTCTAATAAGTATATGTAACGACCTGAAATTTAAGGTTGCTACTATATACTGTACCATAAACATTGAATGCAGAAGAATTTATTTAAATTTCATAAAACATAGCATTTATCTTAAAACACAGCACATGGCTTTAGTATTTAAAGAAATACTCAGTAAGTGACCCCACTATTGGGGTTAAATGCAACAATCACATGCAATGAGATGATAGGACTTATCTTTCATTCCATTCGTTGTCCTAACGAGTAACTTTGGACGTGTACCATATACTCTACACAAAGCCCATACGTGCGAGTATGGACTCACTAGCTAGTTCGCACACCACTGGGCCAATTTCCTTATCCGGTGGGCATACTCTGGGAGCCCCTTATGCCGAACACCTGTTAGAACTAGTAACCGTCACGGCAGCACTATGCAAAGCATAACGATAGTTGTTCTGCCATTGGATGTACGCACCATACCCTCGTGATGGGATAGGGGTATCCCCCAAATGCATGAGCACACATAATGCATGAGGTCCCAAAACTTTTCCATTTTCATTATCCTTTAATACAACCCCGCTAGCATTATGTACATATCATATCATTTTTCATATCGTTTCAGATATCATTCATCATTCATATCATATCATTTCTAATTCTTCAGTTCTCAAATCATACATAATTATAACGGGATTATATTTCATGCCATTTATCGTAATTTCATGTCATTCATATCATGCTGT
>NW_019272026.1:16874-24208 GCF_002738345.1 Cucurbita maxima | reverse complement strand
TACACACAATTTAAGAGACCTAACATAACGTTCTATGCTTTTAACATAACATTTCATCATACACACATCATACCATGGCATATTGCATCACAATTAATGGTGTTAATATAACACATGCGGAAGCAATTTGGATCATAGGCTCTCTAAGTACATCAATTATAGTGAATTAGCTAGCATGTTCAAAAGCATTAAAACTCAATAAGTTTGAATACTAACCTTTTGTCGCTCAAGTTTCTTTTTCCTCACGAACCGGTTTCGAACTACCACTAGTGTCTTCTCCTCTATTCTCCGGCCTTAGAACAGGATTGTGGAATCTGGTGAGTGACTAAACTTGGGAGGGATTTAGTATATATGAAGAGAGAGTTTGTGAGAGGTTTTTCTCAAGGTTTTTTCCCAAGGGAAAACTTCCATGTACCATGATCACTCTATTTATAGAATCATGTTTGCATGTTCATGCAAATTTGAGATCGCCAAATTTTGACACTCAAAATTCCACTTAAATGTTTGGGATTATGTGGCAAGCATGCAAGTTTGAGTTCACCAAATTTTGACACTCAAAATTCCACTAAAATTTGTGGGGTTTATTTGGCAAGCATGCAAGTTTGGTTAAACCAAAATTTGACACCTCAAAATTCCACTAACTCACACATGGATCTTTCCATTAAATGAAGTCAACAGCTTGACTTTCTTCATTTTGATTCAACAATTAATTTGAATAATTAATTTCAAATTAAAGTAATATTAAATGATTAATTAAACTATTTAATTAATATTTAATATTAATTCAAATGTCAATCCCAATCAATTCCGACACATATTTGATTAAGATATTTAAATCTTATTTAAATATATCAGATTCTCTCTTTTTGTTTAATTCGTAAATAAAACAAAAATGCGGTTAAATATATCGTATATATGTAGCGCATATTCTCTAATATGAATTCGAACACTTCGAACTCACTCGTCACACTGTTCTATGGTTTAGTTCGATATGAGCTAGCAAAGGGACCTAATGGACCTATAGATCATGGGCTCCAACGATCCAAGATTAACCGGTTAAACTCATTAACCTTGTTAACCAACATTCGTTAACTACTATGACACTCCACTATAGCCTAATAGTTGCACTCCCCTCACTGTAGATATATTTCTGTCCATTTGATATAACTATGATTAGTAAGTCGATCCTTCACAGGTTGTTCGTAACTAGAGCTGGGTCAATTTACCGTTTTGTCCCTGAAGACATTTTTCAAGACCTGGAGTTAGTGCTTAAGAGAACTACCTCTCTTCTATCCCTAAAAGTCGGTAGGAGCAAATTTCATCTTGCACCCCACGTCCCCAGCCATTCACCCAGTCTTACCCCTGAAATGGGAGGCCTATTGAGTCGGCAAACTCGAGCCACTCTCATCCATGAAAATCTAAGGATAATTCCGAAAAAACAGGAGTTCATGGTTAGCTCAAGATTAAAATTGAATTACTAGGCCATCGAATGAAAAGAAAATCAGTCTCAAGAGTAAACGACATTATAAAATGTGAGTGATTTTCTTCATGGTCCGATCTTATAAAATACTCATTGCATAGGACACCCTCACTCACATGCCTCCACATGTACGATTTAGTGATCACATTGTTTATGTCATATACAAAATTGGGCCGCATCCATAGTGTCCCCATGATAAGGTACTCAGCCTTATCCTCATACTATAGATCATTTTGACTATATACTTGAACTTGATCCACTCTTATGTCTCTACATATAGTTCAAGTAATCATACTATAGTTAGAGTGTTCTTAGTTTATTGGATTTAGATTAATAATCGTAAAGTTCACTTTATTCAATAACAATCTTTACTGAATAAACAACAATAATAACTTTATTAAAAATAGAATATGTTTTTGTTTACATACTGTGATTTTTAGAACATAAAACCCAACAAACTCCCACTTGGACTAAAACTCTAGTGGGGTTTTATAATGTTCAGTAGAGAGAAAGACATAAATACAATAAACTAGGGCATCACATACTCATGCCTTTTCTCCCACTTGCCCTAGATTACATAACTCGTAGTCCTAGACTCACTAGGTGCCCTTCAAACACTTTTGCCGTGAGGGGCTTTGTAAATGGATCAGCAATGTTGTGCTCTGAAGCTATCTGTGTGACGATCACATCTCTTCGTTGCACAATCTCCCTTATGAGATGATATTTGCGCTCAATATGTTTTCCTCGCTCATGGCTTCTTTTTTTTTTTTTTTAATTTGCAACTGCTCCACTGTTATCACAATAAAGAGTGACGGGAAGATGCATATTTGGAACGACTTCCAAATCTGTTAAGAACTTCCTAGGCCATACAGATTCTTTCGCTGCTTCACAAGCAGCAACATACTCAGCCTCCATGGTGGAATCAACAATGCAACCTTGCTTTATGCTTCTCCATATTATTGCTCCTCCATTCAGAGTGAAGACAGATCCTGATGTCGATTTTCTCGAATCTACATCGGTCTGAAAATCTGAGTCAGTGTACCCTGTAAGGATCAGATCCTTAGCACCGTACATTAGCATATAGGCCCTCGTTCTCCTAAGATACTTGAGGATATTCTTAACGACAGTCCAATGAGCACATCCCGGATTTGACTGATATTTGCTGACAATTCCCACAGCATAGCATATGTCGAGCTGGGTACATAGAATGGCATACATCAGACTACCGACTGCTGATGCATAGGGAATGTGTCTCATATCCTCAACTTCTTGAGGTGTCTTAGAACCTTGTTCCTTTGATAAATGAACTCCATGGCTGAAAGGTAAGAATCCTTTCTTGGAGTCCTGCATCTTATATCGAATCAGATAAATGAACTCCATGGCTGAAAGGTAAGAATCCTTTCTTGGAGTCCTGCATCTTATATCGAATCAACAGTTTGTCGATGTACGATGCCTGAGACAATGCTGGTGTTTTGTTCTTGCGATTTCGAACAATTTGGATTCCAAGAACAAATTGAGCCTCTCCCATATCTTTCATTTGGAATTGTGTCGCTAGCAAATGCTTAATGTTAGTCAGAAATCCCACATCATTTCTAATGAGTAAGATAGCGTCAATGTACAACCCCAGAAAAGCTACTATAGAGTTGACTATCCTTTTTATAAACACAAGATTCGTCAACATTCTGTTTAAAGCCATAAGATTTGATCGAAGTATCAAACTTTATATTCCAGGATCGAGATGCTTGCTTCAACTCATAAATGGATCTTTTAAGCTTGCAAACCCTTTGCTCGTGGTCCTGTTCAATGAACCCCTCTAGTTGAGCCATATATATACTCTCTTCAAGATTGCTATTTAGAAAGGCTATCTTAACATTCATTTGCCAAATTTCATAATCATAAAATGTGGCAATAGACAAGAGTATTCTAATCGATTTAAGCATAGCAACAGGAGAGAAGGTTTCTTCATAGTCCACCCCCTCTCTTTGGGTATAACCCTTTGCTACAAGTCGAGCTTTAAAGGTCTGTACCTTACCGTTTTGGTCTCGTTTCCTCTTATAGATCCATTGCAACCAATAGGTTTTATCCCATCTGGTTGATCTACAAGTTCCCAGACTGAATTGAAGTACATTGATTCCATTTCAAGATTCATGGCTTTGATCCACTGATCTGTATCTTCATTATTCATTGCCTGTTTATAGGTCAATGGATCCTCAACGCCATTATCAGGTATGATGACTTGAGTTTCTGCCAAACCCAAGTAACGATCGGGTTGAGTTATAACCCTTCCACTATGTCGAGGCATTCTCAACTCTTGAGAAGGTTGTGATTGACCAGAAGTGTCAGCTTCATCAACAACTCTTGTTTAATGACTAGCTTGATCAGCAACTCTTGTTGTTTTATCAGTAGCTTCTTTAGAAATCTCACTTAATACTAGCTTGCTGCGAGGTTGATGATTTCTTACGTGGTCTTCCTCTAAGAATGTAGCGTTTGTTGATACAAACACTCTATTTTCTTGAGGGTCATAAAACAAATCACCTTTCGTCTCTTTGGGGTATCTTACGAATAGACATAATTTTGAACGACGTTCTAATTTCTTGGGGTTTTGCAACAACACATGTGCTGGACATCCCCAAATCCTAAAGTGACGTAAACTACCTTTATGCTCTTTCCATAACTCATAAGGTGTTTCTGAAACACTCTTAGTCAGAACCATGTTCAAAATGTATGTAGCAGTCTCCACTGCATATCCCCAAAACGGATCGGGTAATTGAGCGAATTTCATCATAGACCGAACCATGTCTAATAGAGTTCTATTTCTCCTTTCTGATACACCATTTTGTTGAGGCATACCAGGAGCTGAGAGTTGAGACCTTATTCCATGTTCTATCATATAGTCTTGAAATCTTAAGTCCATGTACTTTCCTCCTCGATCTGATCGAAGTGTTTTAATAGTTTTACCTAAAAGATTCTCAACCTCAGTCTTATACTCTCTAAATTTTTCAAGAGCTTCGGACTTGTGATGCATTAGGTAAAGATAGCCATACCTTGAATAATCATCAATAAAACTGATGAAATATTTATACCCTCCTCGTGCTTTGACATTCATTGGACCATAGAGATCTGTATGCACGACTTTTAAGGTTTCTTTGGCTCTATAACCTTTTTCGAAAAACGGTCGCTTAGTCATTTTACCCTCAAGACAAGACTCACATGGAGGTAAAGAGTTGTCTTCTAACTCATTTATAAGTCCTCTTTTAACCAATCTCTTAATCCTATTCAGATTAATTGGGCCTAGTCTTAAGTGCAAAAGATAGGTATTATGAGAAATATTTTGTCGTTTATTTTGAGTTTCAGCTGTTTTAAACATCTCGGTATTTAAAATAGCTTTTGTTTCGCTCGATTTTAACATATATAAGTTGTTTTCTAGTTTTGCAGAACAAATATGAATACCTCTTTTGCAAATGAACACTTCATTCATTTCTAAAGATACTTTATACAATTGTTCTAATAAACAAGAGATAAATATTCGATTTCTTTTCATTTCAGGAACAAAAAGTACATTATCTAATATAATGAATCTATCTCCAAAAAACAACTTCAAATTTCCTACTGATCTTGCTGAGACAACCTCTCGTGATTCAACTTTGAGTGTTATCTCGCCGTCCGTAAGCATTCTCCAGGAGCTAGTTTCCTGGTAAAAAGAACAAATATGATTAGTGGCCCTTGAATCTAGTATCCAAGTTGAGTTATCATACTCTACTAAACATAGTTCTACAACGAGTAAATCATATTTACCTTGTTGTTGTTGTCTTTTCGGCTTTCTTCTCTGCCAGGTATTTTGGGCAGTTTCTCTTCCAGTGCCCATTTTCGTTGCAATGGAAACATTTTCCTTTATCTGCTTTTTGAAACTTGTGTTTGAGGTTAGTAGGAATCTTATTTTTCCCTTTACCCTTCTTCATCAAAACACTTGATAAGATAAGGAACCACTACAAGGGGAGTAAGATTCGAACTTGAGCCTGAAGCATATATCCGATCTTGAAGTTTGATATTACTAGGTCATCGAATGAAAAGGAAATCAGTCTCAATAGTAAACGACATTATAAAGTGAGAGTGATTTTCTTCATGGTCCGATCTTATGGAATACTCATTGCATAGGACACCCGCACTCACATGTCTCTACATGTACGATTTAGTGATCACATTGTTTATGTCATATACAAAATTGGGCCGCATCCATAGTGTCCCCATGATAAGGTACTCAGCCTTATCCTCATACTATAGATCATTTTGACTATATACTTGAACTTGATCCACTCTTATGTCTCTACATATAGTTCAAGTAATCATACTATAGTTAGAGTGTTCTTATTTTATTGGATTTAGATTAATAATCGTAAAGTTCACTTTATTCAATAACAATTTTTACTGAATAAACAACAATAATAACTTTATTAAAAATAGAATATGTTTTTGTTTACATAGTGTGAGTTTTAGAACATAAAACCCAACAACAATGTATCATATCATAAACAAGTCATAATGTAAACACTTCGTAGTCATATCGTTCTTATACCTATCATAGACATATCATTATGTGAACGTATCTTAGTCATTTCGTCACCAAAACTTAACCTAATGTTATCGTTCTATCAATCTAACACAACCCTATCCCTTTCTACCCGTAACCTAACGGTATTCTTCCATCAATCTCTCTTATCCATATCATATTTAACCTAATGATAAGCCCTTTCTACCCGTAACCTAACGGTATTCTTCCATCAATCTCTCTTATCCATATCATATTTAACCTAATGATAAGAATCACGGTGTTCCAAATGTTCCAATTGGACCTATTACACGATCCAAGGCGCAACCATCATTTGTAGAATTAGAAGCTGATACAATTGACGAAAGACAATTGAATATTTTCACGGTTGAAGTTGGAAAACATTAAAAATGTCAACAACAAAGTTTAAACCTATACAAGTGAAGCCTAATAGATTTCAAGTTTATTTCTTTAACCACTCGAACATATCAACATTTGTTGAAAGATCTTATTGTTTTTTTTTTTTTTTTTCATTTTGCAATGGTCAGTTGATCAAAGTTGACTTCGTCATTTGTGGAGATTAAAGGGGATCGAGATTGAATCCCAGCCACAAACGTCTTTTGTCAGGAGACTATAAATACCCACAATATGTTATGTAAAAAATAGATTCGTTGATGAATGTAATTCAGATCTCAAATTGAGACGTTTTCTTGCCATTTCTAAGTTTCAAGCAATTCTTGTGGTAGAATTGCACCCGAGTCATTCAATCAAGCCTTGATCAAGTTAGATTGTGGAGTGACTCAATTTAGAACAAGGTTTCAAATCTTGCTTCTAGATCTTCGATCGTAAGAGGTAATCTAATTCTAGCTTTATCTCTTGGTTGATCCAAATTTCGCATAAGGAGGTGTTAATTACTTTGATTCAAGGGTTCTTGCTAAAATAAAAGCTTGGATCGTTGGGCTGAGGATTAGGGTTGCCTTATCAGTTTGGTATCAGAGCCTAGGCTTACATCTTTGTGGCCGACTTTAGAATTGATTTTATCTTTCATTTCTGCTCTTGTTTATCTTTTCTTTAAATTTGTCCATTTATTTTCTTACTGTCATTTTCAACGTTCTTCATTATCCTTCTACTTTGTTCTTAGTGTTCTGATAAAGATCATATTTAGATCTTGAAAGAAAAAAAATAAATCCTTATCATATTTTCCTTAATATATCTTTATCATTAGATCATTTGCACGTTTATTGAAAGATCAAATAAATTTATATTCTCATTTTTTCCTAAAGCATATAAATCTAGAATTGTTGTGTT
>NW_019272026.1:9583-14584 GCF_002738345.1 Cucurbita maxima | reverse complement strand
TTTTAATTCAAGATGGAAAGCACTTAATATATTTTAGTGAAAAACTAAATGGGCCAACATTGAAATATACTACCTATTATAAAGAATTATTTGATTTAGTTCATATATTGCATGTGTGGCAACACTAATTATGGCCTAGAGAATTCTTGATCCACTTTGATCATGAAAACTTGAAGTATGTGAAGGGTCAAAGCAAACTGAACCGTAGACATGCAAAGTGGGTGGAATTTATGGAAACATTTTCGTATGTCATCAAGTATAAGCAAGGTAAGGATAATACAGTAGCTCATGTGTTATCTAAAAGGTATGA
The DNA here is from genome assembly GCF_002738345.1 of Cucurbita maxima. Classification (NCBI taxonomy): domain Eukaryota; kingdom Viridiplantae; phylum Streptophyta; class Magnoliopsida; order Cucurbitales; family Cucurbitaceae; genus Cucurbita; species Cucurbita maxima. The sequence continues at coordinate 14,274 of NW_019272026.1, read as the reverse complement.
TCTCTTTACTTCTCTTACTGAAAAATTCTTGGAGTTGAGCATATTATTGAATTATATGGAGATGACCAAGACTTTAGAACTATTTATGCATCTTGTCCAAAAAAAATGGTGGATGAGTATTATGTCTTTCATAATTTTTTAATTACTAAGACTATGCTTTGTATTCCTAAATGCTCTATAAAAGATTTGTTTTCGAGAGAAGCATATGGTGGTGCCTTAATGAGACATCTTAGGATTAATAAAGTTTATAAAATGTTGCATAAACACTTTTGTTGGCCGAGATGAAGCATGTGGCATATAGATTTATGGATGATGCAAAGCATGCTGCTAACTTATTCTTTAAGAAAGTAGTTTATGGATTTACTACACTTCATTTGCTTCCTATTCCTACTAATTTTCTTCTAATATTTTTGTGAGTGAAGCATTTAGATTTGATCAAAACATTTCAAAAGGAGTGACTGAAAGAAGGTGATGATTTTTTCTGATTCGAGGACGAATCCTTCTGAAGAGGAGGAAGATGATAAGAATCATTGTGTACACTTCATTTGCTTCCTATTCCTACTAATCTCCTTCTAATATTTTTGTGAGTGAAACATTTAGATTTGATCAAAAAATTTCAAAAGGAGGGGTCTGAAAGAAGGTGATGATTTTTTCTTATTCGAGGACGAATCCTTCTGAAGAGGGGGAAGATGATAAAAATCACGGTGTACACTTCATTTGCTTCCTATTCCTACTAATTTCCTTCTATTATTTTTGTGAGTGAAGCATTAAGATTTTATCAAAACATTTCAAAAGGAGGTGACTGAAAGAAGGTGATGATTTTTTCTGATTCGAGGAGATTAAAGAGGATCGGGAATAAATCCCGTCCACAAACATATCGGGATTGAATTCTGGCCACAAACGTCTTTTGTCGGGAGACTATAAATACCCACAATATGTTATGTAAAAAACAGATTCGCTGATGAATGTAATTCAGATCTCAAATTGAGACGTTTTCCTTAGAAATCCGAGCATCATATTTGTCATTTCTAAGTTTCAAGCAATTCTTGTGGTAGAATTGCATCCGAGTCATTCAATCAAGCCTTGATCAAGTTAGATTGTGGAGTGACTCAATTTAGAACAAGGTTCCAAGTCTTGCTTCTAGATCTTCGATCGTAAGAGGTAATCTAATTTTAGCCTTATCTCTTGGTTGATCCAAATTTCGCATAAGGAGGTATTAATTACTTTGATTCAAGGGTTCTTGCTAAAATAAAAGCTTGGATGGTTGGGCTGAGGATTAGGGTTGCCTTATCAATGTCTATAAAATTGATTTTCCAAGGGAATTTCTACATTTTACTTCCGATGTTTCTCAGTTGAGTTCTTTTGATGTAGGTTATGATTTTCCTGATTGGAGTACAAATCCTTTTGAAGAGAGGAAAGATGATAGAGAGCATGATGTTCCAAATGTTTAACCTAGACCAATTATACGTCCAAGACCAAGAAGATTCAACAAGCATTCATTCTTCATCTACAAAATTGGATAGCCTCGATTCAACCTCCATTTCATATGTTACAAGCTATTTGATTAAAGAAAAAATATTTAGAGGTTCGAGGGTGAGTAATTGCACGGTTGAAGTAGAGGACGAAGTTGTTATAAATAGTAGTAGTGATAATTTATTTCGGAACTTTATTTAGTATTTTAATTCCATAACTTGTTGTAGTGGGGAAAAAAATGTGGGAAATTACTTGTGAAATTGGCCATTACTTGTTTTTTTTTTTTTTTTTTCGTGGAGATTTAAACGATAATGGAGTAACTTACCAATCATGGCCACTAACTTATTTAGTTGGCATTTGAAGAGTCAAAAGTTTCTTTTGTGGAGAAACTATAAAAGTAGATTTTGAATAAAAGTAATCACTCAAGTTCAAGACTTTAACTTAAGAAATTTTAGTATCCTCTTTGTCATTTCTCAGTTTCATGCAATTCATATGGTAGATTGCATTGACTGATTCATGATTAAGTTGAATTGTGAAGTGACTCAATTTAGAACAAGGTTTCAAATCTTTCTTCTAGATCTTTGATTTTAAGAGGTTATCTACTTTTACGCTTATCTCTTGGTTGATCCAAATTTTATATAAAGAGGTGTTAATTTCTTTGATTCAAGGGTTCTTGCTTCAAAAAAAGCTTGGATCATTGGGCTGAGGATTAATATTGTCTTATCACCCACGTTTCAAAGTCCGCTCCCATCCATGACCAACTCCTAGTTACCGAAAAACAATGTAAACATGAAGTGAGTAAAAAGTTATTAAGTAACGTACTTATAGGCTCTTAATGACAACCTTAAGTTAGGATGTTATCTCTTATTGAGTTTTCATGGGCTTGGCACTTAGAGCTTATATTTTTACATGTTGCCTTCTCATCCTAAAAACTTTTCCATAAATTAACCTTTAGTTCTCTTCCTGTGACCACATGAGTGGGGCTATCATGGTCGTGTCATCTTTCTAGTCAATTCTGATGCAGTGCATTTCAACTAAGTGAGGAAAATAGGAGGTCCTCCTTATCCTCCTAATCATGATACATAGTGTATGGCATCCCACATCAAAGAGGAATAGGGGCATTGTCGCACACCACATGATGGGAGATAACTGTCACTTTTGGGTATAAATCCTAGCTATTTATTTACCATGTTATTCAATTGATCTTAGGTATATTCTTGGAACACGATCTATAAAAGAACATAGGCTTATACATTATATCATGGAGTAGCATCAGCATCACAACTCATTAGTTTTAACTTAGGTACACAATAAAAGGCAACCAAATGTGATCCCATGGGCGTGAAAACTTACTAGTAACTTGATAAATCCCTTTCAAGGTTGTGTATAAAGTTCCACGTTACTTAGGTGTCTGAAAAGTGGTAAAAGGAGGTTATTTTGGGTGGAGGGCATTATAGTTATTTTACACCTATGTGTGAATTCTCTGTGGATCGATATGCTTCCTATATGTTATGTATATGTTATAATATGTGAATTGTATGATAATAGTTCCTGTACGATGTGTTCAAGGATATGTTTGAGATAGGATACAAGAAGAATGCACAAAACGAAATGTAACGATAGGAGTAAAATACGTTCACGAAACGTTAATGCTAGGTTACATACCGGAGTGATATGGATAAGAGAGATTGATGGAAGAATACGGTTAGGTTACGGGTAGAAAGGGATAGGTTTGTGATAGATTGATAGAACGATAGCGTTATGTTAAGTTTTTGTGATGATATGACTAAGGTACGTTCATGTAATGATATGACTGTGATAGGTATAAGAACGTTAAGGCTATGATAAGTTAGAGAAGGATATGACTATGAAGTGTTTACGTTATTACTTATTTATGATATGATACATTGTGATGCAATATCTCAAGGTATGATGTGTATATGATGAAATGTTATGTTAAAAGCATAGAACGTTATGTTAGGTCTCTTAAATTGTGTGTATACAGCATGATATGAATGATATGAAATTACGATAAATGACATGAAATATAACCCCGTTAGAATTATGTATGATTTGAGAACGGAAGAATGAGAAACGATATGATATGAATGATGAACGATATCTGAAACGATATGAAAATGATATGATATGTACTTAATGCTAGCGGGGTTGTATTAAAGGATTATGAAATTGTATAAGTAGTGGGGACCTCATGCATTATGTGTGTTCATGCATTTGGGGGATACCCTTATCCCATCACGAGGGTACGGACGCGTACATCCAATGGCAGGACAACGATTGTTATGCTTTGCATAGCGCTGCCGTGACGGTTACTAGTTTTAACAGGTCCAGCATAAGGTGCTCCCAGAGTATGCCCACAAGATAAGGAAAGTGGCCCAGCGGTGTGCGAACTAGCTTGGTATGGGCCGTGTGTAGAGTATATAGTACACGTCCACGATTACCCGTTAGGACAACACCGTAGGGAAAATGAAACGAAACGAAACGAAAGATAGGTCCCATCATTTCATTGCATTTGATTGTTATATTTAACCCCAATAGCGAGGTCACTTACTGAGTGTTTCTTTAAATACTCAAGCCATGTGCTACTACATTTTTCAGGTTAAGGCATGGCATTTCTGTACGGCTAACGATGGCATCGCAACTCGAGATCATGGCACCTGCATAGGATAATGGTATTTATTTTCTTAGACTTAGGCTAGAATAGGATGTTTTAAACTTAAAACGCTTATTTATTTTATTTTGGGTCTTTTGTTGTGTCATTTTAAAGATGTTTTCGAAACACGTAAGTCCATGGCTGTGTTTTAAGTTAAACGTTATGTTTTATAGAATTTAAATGAAGGCTTCCGCATTCAATGTTTATTGTACGTATATAGTAGCGACCTTAAATTAGTAGAAATTTTTTGATCGTTATAGTTGGTATCAGAGCCCTAGGTTATAGATCTTGTAGACTAGCTTACGATGTTGGCTTGGCATGTTCCATGGTCCCACCGTCGGTGCCCCGTCTCCGCCAGGTATGTCTTGCGTAAGATAAGAAAATTACATGTTGTTATTATTTGGTAATTATAAAATATAACTCATAATTTGACTTTTACTCTATTGATTGTATTATAATTGACTGCATTCATGTTAGGTTAATTCTATATTTATTATAATTTAGAATACGTTATGTTTTACCTTGCATGGAATGTGAATGTAAA
>NW_019272026.1:0-8986 GCF_002738345.1 Cucurbita maxima | reverse complement strand
CTAAAATAAGTATAGCTTTTTTACTCAATTTAAAAACTGTTTTTTTTTCTCTCTCTCTTTCATTTAAGTTTATTTCCAACAAATATGTCATGCAGTTTATCTTCTAAACTATTTATTGGCAAAGACGATTGATACTCGCACTATAAGAAAAAGAAAAAAAAAAAGAGAAACTCAATCGTTGGAAAACTCGTGAGTTTTCTAGCGACCGCCGAGTTTCGTGGACCCCACGCGAAATGATAGCCACACCTCACTCAACCTTCAACCCACAACTGCCAGAATCGATCAAAATACCTGCAAACAGAGAAAAGAAAGAAAATACGAGAGCGAGAGAGAGATTTCAGATAACTTCGGCGAGTTTTCAATTTCTTCGACGAGTCCAAAACCACCAGAAAATCGACGTCAAACGCTCAGTTACCACCATGAGAATAATCCCTAACGAAAGCACAATAACTCAAGGTATGTTTTGTACTTTTTCGTAAGTGCCATCGTCGGTAACCGAGGTCAAAAAATTGTAAACATTCTTAGATCTATGGTTTTAGAAACTTTTAGGCCACTAAACTTCGAGGAAAGAAAGAAAGAAGATAAATAAAGAGGAAAAGGAAGAAAGAGGACCGATATTAGCAACGAAAACGCCTGTTAGATAATAGCTATGTTTTTATTCCTTAAATTTCGTTAGTTGTTTTTTACTTTTGAACATCTGAATTAACGCTCCCCGTTTAATGGAAGAGCATATTTTTTGCTGGCCATTTTGACCAATTTTTTGGGCGAAAGGTTTATGCCACTACTGGTAAATCTAGGATAGGTTTGTTATTGAAATACGTGAAACTAAATCAAATAATAACCATCGGTTCTTCAGCAAATATTTCTCTCCCTTTCTTTTTTCGTTATTTTTTTCCTCGAAGAAGTTTTCCTTCAGCCGATTTTTACACGTCGACGTTTTCCTCACTATTGCTAGAAGTCAACAACGTCGCTGGTAAGGAAGACAAGATCCACAGATCTGGGTCAACCCAAACCCAAAATCTGAGAGAGCTAGCCCGACTTCTTTCCCCTCGGCCTCTACCTTCTGCCCAAACCTCAATCCAGCCCAGAAGCCACGGTTCAGCCCCATCGCCGCGCAATCGACTTGGGAGGGAATCAAATCTCGTTCGGTTGGTATGCAGCGAGTATGGGAATCAAACATCGAGCAGTTGCAGGCTCACCAACAGCATAACCACTCTCGGGTCCTCAACACAGGGGCAACAGCATCACCAAGAGCACCGACGATGGGTCCTCGACACAGGGGCAACAAACCATATGACCGAGTAATATGAACCAAGAGACATCAATCATCCAAGATGCTTCAATGAAGATGTGAAGAAAATATTGTTGAAATTATCAAAAGATATTTCAATTCATGCCACATTGAAGAATAATGAAGTTTTATGTTATAAATTTTGAGTAGATTACAATTTAGAGTTATTGTATTTCATTTATGTATTTTAAGACTTTTTATTTACTATAGGTTACAATTACACAATGGTTAATTATGCTCATTAAGTATGAATATTACAACTCTTGGAATGCCTTTAATAGTTCCATTTTGAGGCTATATAAAGCCATCTCGGACATCCTACTGTGCTGGTGAGTTGTTGGAGCTTGTGCACGGCGATATTTGCAGGCCCATCAAGTCGGCGGCCCTAGGCAGCAAGACCCTCTTCCTCCTGCTAGTCGATGACAGAAGCCGCTTCATATGGCTGATCCTCCTGTAAGTGAAAAGTGGGGCGACATAGGCGATTAAGCGCATTCGAGCGTTAGCGGAGGCCGAATGTGGGAAGAAGATGTGAATGCTACGCACGGACTGAGGTAGAGAATTCACCTCAGCGAGCTTCAGTAACTACTGCGACGAGCTCGGCATGCAGCAGCGACTAACAATGCCCTACTCCCTCTAGCAAAACAACAAGATCTTTGCTGATGACGGCTGGGATGCCTGAAAGATTCTGGGGAGAGGCGGTAATGACGACTGTCTATCTTCTCAATCGGTCGCTAATGTGAAGCCTAGACGGGAAGATGCCACATGAGGCCTGGTACAATAGAAAGCCAGTGGTACATCATTTTCGAGTGTTCGGATGTGTCGCATACATGAAGGTAGCGCGTTCCAACCTTGTCAAGCTCGATCCAAAGGGGTTGAAGGTCGTCTTCATCGGCTACAAACCTGGGAGCAAGGCGTACAGACTCTATGATCCTGCGGGGGGTGAGCCCACGTGTCTCGTGATGTCATCTTCGACGAAAGCACCTTCAGGCAGTGGAACGACGTGATCGAGACAGCCCACAACCCAAATCAATTCACGGTGGAGTACCTCGTCATCGAGCCAGAAGAAGGAGGAGCACAGCATCAGGAACCGTCACAGCCGCCAGCAGTTGCACACCTTGAACCAGTGGAATTTGCAACACCACGGACTGTGGATTCGACGCTGGATGTCGATCACAAAGAAGATCTGGTAGCCAGGTACTGGAGGATGGACGACCTAGTGGGAGGAGGTGAACCCCCTAGACTAGCAGCACGCAAACTGGAACAAGAGGTGGCCGAACTGCATGTCATCAACGCAGATGAACCGAACACCTTCGCTGAAGCAGAAAGGAACCCGTGCCAGCTGAAGGCAATGCAGAAGGAGATGAAATTTATCACCGAGAACCAGACATAAAGTCTAGAGGATATGTCACTGGGACACCAAGTCATAGGGCTCAAATGGGTCTTCAGACTGATGCGAACGAAAAGGGAGAAGTTGTGAAACTCAAGGTCAGTCTAGTGGTGAAGGGCTACGTCTAGAAGCAAGGAGTGGATTTTGAGGAGGTATTCGCACCAGTGACAAAGCTGGAATCTACCCACCTATTGCTGGCAATCGCGGCACATCATTCCTGAGAAGTCCACCTCATCGACGTGAAACCCGCGTTCCTAAACGGAGAGCTGAAGGAGACTGACTATGTTCAACAACCACCGAACTTCCTGGACAATGACAACCCTGACAAGGTATTGTGCCTGCACAAGGCACTCTATGGGCTTCGGCATGCACCACGAGCCTGAAACACGAAGCTCGACAGTACCCTATTATCGCTAAAGTTCAAGCGCTGTGCCTCTGAGCATGACATGTACACGCCCGGCCACGACGAGTAGCGACTAATCGTGAGAGTGTATGATATAAACCAAAAAACATCAATCATACAATATACTTCAATGAAGATGTGAAGAAAAGGTTGTCAAAATTATCAAAAGATGTTTTAATTCATGCCACATTGAAGAAGAATGAAGTTTGATTGTTATAAATTTTGGGTGGGTTACAATTTAGAGTTATTGTATTTTAAGACATTTTATTTACTTTAGGTTACATTTACATAATGGCTAATTATGGCCATAAAGTATGAAGGTTACAACTCTTGGAGTGCCTTTAATAGTTTCATTTTTTAGGCTATATAAAGCCATGTATATTGTATTGGTAAGAGACTTGGAAAATATAGAAAAAGAAGCATTTGTCCTCTTCTTTAGCCAATGGCTAAGTTTCTTTGCAATTCTATGTAGTTTAGGTTGCATGTAGAATCATTCAAGCTCGACATGATTAATCTTGCTTGTGGAGTGATTCGAATCTCAAGCAAGTGTTCTTGCCTTGAGATATTTGATCAACAAGAATCATTCAAGCTAGACATGATCGATTTTGCTTGTGGAGTGATTTGAATTTCAAACAATGTTCTTGCCTTGAGATATTCGATCAACAAGGTAATCCGAATCTTACTCCTCTTGTAGTGGTTCCTTATCTTATCAGTGTACGTCGATGACCTCATAATCACTGGAGGCGACATGGAAGTCCTCGGAAGATTCAAGAGGGAGATGTCAAAGAACTTCAAGATGAGCGATCTTGGCATGCTCAGCTACTACCTCGACATCGAAGTGCAACAGGGTACTACCGGCATCACCATCTGCTAAAGTGCATATGCGAAGAAGCTGTTGGACACAACTGGGCTTGTGGACAGTAACCCTATAAAGACTCCAATGGAGGGCCCGACTCCAACTAAGGAAGGCCGGCACTATGACGGCAATTAATGCCACCAATTACCGCAACATTGTCAAAAGCCTGCGCTATCTGATAAACACACGTCCTGGCCTTGCTTACTTAGTTGGATACGTAAGTAGATTCATGGAAGAACCTAGGGAGGAGCCTCTTGTGGTTGTCAAGCGCATCCTGCACTATGTGGCTGGAACCAGAGGCTGGGGTGTGAGATACTGCACCAGGAGAGGAAAGGAGAAGCTTGAGCTTGTTGGCTACAGCGATAGTGACATGACCGGTGACGTTGATGATCGTAAGAGCACCAGTGGGGTGATTTACTTCCTCTCAGGCAGTGCGATCTACTAGCAATCAACAAAACAAAAGGTAGTTGCTTTGTGATATGAACCAAGAGACATCAATCATACAATATGCTTCAATGAAGATTTGAAGAAAATATTGTTGAAATTATCAAAAGATATTTCAGTTCATGCCACATTGAAGAGAAATGAAGTTTCATGTTTTGAATTTTGGGTGGATTACAATTTAGAGTTATTGTATTTCATTAATGTATTTTAAGACTTTTAATTTACTTTAATTAAGGTCATTTAGTTCATGCCTAGAATTGATTAATTATTTATATATTTTTCAATCTTTCCATTTATTTGTTGATTGTCATTTCCACCCTCCTTAGCCTTTTGACTTTGTTCTCATTTTATTCCTAAAGATCATATTTAGATCTTAAAAAAAACAATATAGAATTTTACTTCTTAATATTGTGTTGATAACTAGTTAGGAAGTGAATTTAGTCAAAATTCTTTCTTTCTTTTTTTTTTAATTCATTTGGCATGTGCAATTCTACTAAAAAATATAATAGTCCCTTATTTGTTTGATTGTTTATTATTTTATTTTTATGTTATTTTACAATTAACTTGTCATGATTGTCCATGCCCAATCCCAATGGACAACCCTTCGATCCGATCTGCCTGCCCTTATTGCACGGTTTAGAGAGCACTTGTGTATGTGATGTCAGCCCAGCCTCGAAAATCAAGCTTTGCCCTGCTTATTCACTCGGACAATGCTCCCCCGTAGCGTAGCGATGAAGAAGATGATCATTTATTTAGTAGGTGAACAGTCGAAGAACCACTCTAACGAAGAATGGAGCTTCTTTGTTTTGAAACATATTCTTTTGCGCAACAAGCTGCTGGGTCAATATCCCTTGCTATTAAATCTGCTCCAGTTATCTCATCTATAGAAGAAGCTGGTATAGAATAGGTCGTCAGGGGTGGGGGCTTTACCGGGGGGACTAACTAGTAAAAGGCCAAGGAGTACTGTCCACTCCAGCCCAGCCCCTCAGAATAGTCCCATTTTTCCTCCACGCAAGGGCTTTACCGGGGGGACTAACTAGTAAAAGGCCAAGGAGTACTGTCCACTCCAGCCCAGCCCCTCAGAATAGTCCCATTTTTCCTCCACGCAGATAAGGGGCTAGCTTGCTACTATAAGAATTGCTTTATCCATATATTAGCTTACCGTCCCAAGTGGCCACACGCTTAACCGCGAAATTCTGATGGGATCCGGTGCATTAGTGCTGGTATGATCGCACCCGACATGCCATGCGCACAAAATCGGATTTAACGCATGCGGGGCGGCATGATCGAAACGCGATGGGCGTGAGCGGGGGAGGTTCTCATTTGTAGAGAAAGGAAGAAAAGAACTGGGAGAAATTGAAAGAAAAAAAGGGGTGCAACACGAGGACTTCCCAAGTGGTCACCCAACTTAGTACTACTCTCGCCCAAGCACGCTTAACTGCGGAGTTCTGATGGGATCCGGTGCATTAGTGCTGGTATGATCGCACCCGACATGCCATGCGCACAAAATCGGATTTAACGCATGCGGGGCGGCATGATCGAAACGCGATGGGCGTGAGCGGGGGAGGTTCTCATTTGTAGAGAAAGGAAGAAAAGAACTGGGAGAAATTGAAAGAAAAAAAGGGGTGCAACACGAGGACTTCCCAAGTGGTCACCCAACTTAGTACTACTCTCGCCCAAGCACGCTTAACTGCGGAGTTCTGATGGGATCCGGTGCATTAGTGCTGGTATGATCGCACCCGACATGCCATGCGCACAAAATCGGATTTAACGCATGCGGGGCGGCATGATCGAAACGCGATGGGCGTGAGCGGGGGAGGTTCTCATTTGTAGAGAAAGGAAGAAAAGAACTGGGAGAAATTGAAAGAAAAAAAGGGGTGCAACACGAGGACTTCCCAAGTGGTCACCCAACTTAGTACTACTCTCGCCCAAGCACGCTTAACTGCGGAGTTCTGATGGGATCCGGTGCATTAGTGCTGGTATGATCGCACCCGACATGCCATGCGCACAAAATCGGATTTAACGCATGCGGGGCGGCATGATCGAAACGCGATGGGCGTGAGCGGGGGAGGTTCTCATTTGTAGAGAAAGGAAGAAAAGAACTGGGAGAAATTGAAAGAAAAAAAGGGGTGCAACACGAGGACTTCCCAAGTGGTCACCCAACTTAGTACTACTCTCGCCCAAGCACGCTTAACTGCGGAGTTCTGATGGGATCCGGTGCATTAGTGCTGGTATGATCGCACCCGACATGCCATGCGCACAAAATCGGATTTAACGCATGCGGGGCGGCATGATCGAAACGCGATGGGCGTGAGCGGGGGAGGTTCTCATTTGTAGAGAAAGGAAGAAAAGAACTGGGAGAAATTGAAAGAAAAAAAGGGGTGCAACACGAGGACTTCCCAAGTGGTCACCCAACTTAGTACTACTCTCGCCCAAGCACGCTTAACTGCGGAGTTCTGATGGGATCCGGTGCATTAGTGCTGGTATGATCGCACCCGACATGCCATGCGCACAAAATCGGATTTAACGCATGCGGGGCGGCATGATCGAAACGCGATGGGCGTGAGCGGGGGAGGTTCTCATTTGTAGAGAAAGGAAGAAAAGAACTCGGAGAAATTGAAAGAAAAAAAGGGGTGCAACACGAGGACTTCCCAAGTGGTTACCCAACTTAGTACTACTCTCGCCCAAGCACGCTTAACTGCGGAGTTCTGATGGGATCCGGTGCATTAGTGCTGGTATGATCGCACTCGACATGCCATGCGCACAAAATCGAATTTAACACATGCGGGGCGGCATGATCGAAACGCGATGGGCGTGAGCGGGGGAGGTTCTCATTTGTAGAGAAAGGAAGAAAAGAACTCGGAGAAATTGAAAGAAAAAAAGGGGTGCAACACGAGGACTTCCCAAGTGGTCACCCAACTTAGTACTACTCTCGCCCAAGCACGCTTAGCTACGGAGTTCTGATGGGATCCGGTGCATCAGTGCTGGTATGATCGCACCCAATGCCATGCGCACAAAATCTGATTTAACGCATGCGGGGCGGCATGATCGAAACGCGATGGGCGTGAGCGGGGGAGGTTCCCATTTGTAGAGAAAGGAAGAAAAGAACTGGGAGAAATTGAAAGAAAAAAAGGGGTGCAACACGAGGACTTCCCAAGTGGTTACCCAACTTAGTACTACTCTCGCCCAAGCACGCTTGACTGCGGAGTTCTGATGGGATCCGGTGCATTAGTGCTGGTATGATCGCACCCGACATGCCATGCGCACAAAATCGGATTTAACGCATGCGGGGCGGCATGATCGAAACGCGATGGGCGTGAGCGGGGGAGGTTCTCATTTGTAGAGAAAGGAAGAAAAGAACTGGGAGAAATTGAAAGAAAAAAAGGGGTGCAACACGAGGACTTCCCAAGTGGTCACCCAACTTAGTACTACTCTCGCCCAAGCACGCTTAACTGCAGAGTTCTGATGGGATCCGGTGCATTAGTGCTGGTATGATCGCACCCGACATGCCATGCGCACAAAATCGGATTTAACGCATGCGGGGCGGCATGATCGAAACGCGATGGGCGTGAGCGGGGGAGGTTCTCATTTGTAGAGAAAGGAAGAAAAGAACGGGGAGAAATTGAAAGAAAAAAAGGGGTGCAACACGAGGACTTCCCAAGTGGTCAACCAACTTAGTACGGGAGAAATTGAAAGAAAAAAAGGGGTGCAACACGAGGACTTCCCAAGTGGTCAACCAACTTAGTACTACTCTCGCCCAAGCACGCTTGACTGCAGAGTTCTGATGGGATCCGGTGCATTAGTGCTGGTATGATCGCACCTGACATGCCCTGCGCACAAAATCGGATTTAACGCATGCTGGGCGGCATGATCGAAACGCGATGGGCGTGAGCGGGGGAGGTTCTCATTTGTAGAGAAAGGAAGAAAAGAACTGGGAGAAATTGAAAGAAAAAAAAAGGACTGGGAGAAATTGAAAGAAAAAAGTCACCCAACTTAGTACTACTCTCGCCCNNATTTAACGCATGCGGGGAAAAAAAAGGACTGGGAGAAATTGAAAGAAAAAAAAGGACTGGGAGAAATTGAAAGAAAAAAAAGGACTGGGAGAAATTGAAAGAAAAAAAAGGGGTGCAACACGAGGACTTCCCAAGTGGTCACCAAACTTAGTACTACTCTCGCCCAAGCACGCTTAACTGCGGAGTTCTGATGGGATCCGGTGCATTAGTGCTGGTATGATCGCACCCGACATGCCATGCGCACAAAATCGGATTTAACGCATGCGCGGCGGCATGATCGAAACGCGATGGGCGTGAGCGGGGGAGGTTCTCATTTGTAGAGAAAGGAAGAAAAGAACTGGGAGAAATTGAAAGAAAAAAAGGGGTGCAACACGAGGACTTCCCAAGTGGTCACCCAACTTAGTACTACTCTCGCCCAAGCACGCTTAACTGCGGGGTTCTGATGGGATCCGGTGCTGGTATGATCGCACCCGACATGCCATGCGCACAAAATCGTATTTAACGTATGCGGGGCGGCATGATGGAAACGCGATGGGCGTGAGCGGGGGAGGTTCTCATTTGTAGAGAAAGGAAGAAAAGAACTCGGAGAAAT
>NW_019272025.1:6317258-6334758 GCF_002738345.1 Cucurbita maxima | reverse complement strand
GCAGTTTCTATGCCTCTCCAGTGTAGCAGTGTGGACGGTCCGGGGTGAAGACCCTTATTTGTTCTTCGTTTGGAACGTCTCCTACGGCACCATCTCTCCCTTGGGAGTTCCCCAGCAAGCCATTCTCATCAATGGCCAATTCCCCGGACCTAATATCAACTCCACCTCCAACAATAACGTTGTCGTTAACGTCTTCAACAACCTGGACGAGCCCTTCCTTCTTCATTGGAACGGTATTCAACACAGAAAGAACTCGTGGCAAGATGGACAACTTGGAACCAATTGCCCAATCCCCCCCGGGACCAACTACACTTACCGTTTCCAAGTTAAGGACCAAATTGGAAGTTTCTTCTACTACCCATCAATTGGCCTGCACAGGGCAGCAGGAGCATTCGGCGGCCTCCGTATTAACAGTCGCTTACTCATTCCTGTCCCTTACGCTGACCCTGAAGATGACTACACTGTCCTTATTGGTGACTGGTTTACCAAAAGCCACACCACTCTTAGGAAGATCTTGGATAGCGGTGTCCGCTCCATTGCTAGGCCCAACGGTGTCCTCATCAATGGCAAGATTGCGAAGGGGGACGGAACTGATGACCCACTGTTCACCATGAAGCCTGGAAAGACCTACAAGTATCGAATTTGCAACGTGGGACTCAAGGCATCTCTCAACCTTAGATTCCAAGGCCACACCATGAAATTAGTCGAGATGGAAGGTTCTCATACCGTTCAAAACGAGTACCAATCACTGGACGTCCACGTGGGGCAATGCTTTTCGGTGCTAGTCACGGCCGACCAAGAGCCCAAGGACTATTACCTAGTTGCATCCACTAGGTTCATTAAGAATGTTCTGGTTGGTAAGGGCATTATTCGATACACCAATGGCAAGGGTCCCGCCTCTCCTGAAATTCCAGAGGCTCCCACTGGTTGGATTTGGTCTCTCAATCAGTTTCGTTCCTTCCGCTGGAACCTTACTGCTAGTGCTGCAAGGCCTAATCCCCAAGGCTCCTACCGGTATGGTTCCATCAACATTACTCGTACCATCAAGCTATTCAATTCAGTTAGTAAGGTGGATGGTAAGTTGCGCTATGCCATTAACGGCGTCTCTCACATTGATCCTGAAACTCCATTGAAACATGCGGAGTACTTTCGACTTAGTGATAAGGTCTTCAAATACAATATCATTTCGGATGAGGGACCACCTGAAGGCTCAACCTCCATCACTCTTGCTCCCAATGTTGTGAATGTAACCTTCCGAAACTTCGTAGAGATCATTTTTGAAAATCGTGAGAAGAGTATACAATCATGGCATTTGGATGGCTACTCTTTCTTTGCGGTTGCGTAAGTGGTCACTTCAAATGTTTAATACAAATTTCGTAATCTCGGCTTCAACATGCCTAATAAATCCTTTATTCAATATTTTACAGCATCGAGCCTGGGAGATGGTCTCCAGACAAACGATCCAACTACAATCTTCTAGATGCAGTGAGCAGACATACAATTCAAGTGTACCCTAATTCATGGGCAGCCATTTTCCTTACATTCGATAATGCTGGAATGTGGAATTTGAGGTCTGAGCTAATAGAAGACCGTTACTTAGGACAGCAACTTTACATAAGTGTTCTTTCACCAGCTCTCTCCCTTAGAGATGAGTACAACATCCCAGATAACGTTTTGCTTTGTGGTTTGGTGAAGGGCATGCCATTGCCCAAGCCATATTCTATTTGAGACTGTTCATCTACCCAGCAGGACCTGCACACCACCGATTAGTTTGGAGAAGCCTTTTGTTTTAGGTGTTTTTTTTTTTTTTTTTTTTTTTTTTTTTTTTTTGAAATAAAACACAGATTCATTTTGCATCAATTAGGGCTTCCATATTTGGAAACATTGATTCAATTGTAAACATCTTGAAATCCCAAAATTTTGTTGGGATCTTCTTCATTCTTCCACTGTTAATTGATGAGCTAAAGATGAGGCTAAATTAAATTTATGTTAACACATTTTCCTAACAATTTATTAATCTACTGGAGCCTAAGATCTCGAGAGGTGTGGCTCAAGGGGTGTGATAAGAATACTAAATGCTTCAACTCAAAACCTTCTCAATGTTACTGGACTTCTCATTGTATAAGCAAAAAATCCAGATGCCATCAAATACTCATGCAAAAAATAATTTTATTTTTCTCAGTATTTTATCAATTCCATGTCAAGGGGAAACTTATAAGAATTAAACATTTTTTAGGGTTAGAATTGATACAATTTGAATAACGGACTAAAAATTGATACAATTTAATATGCAAATTTGGTTATTACTATTTACCATGAAGGTGGGTTTTTTAACCTTTCATAAATTACTAACAAAAATAAAAATAAAAAAAAATAAAAAAGTTAAACATAGCATTATATATATTTATTAAAAAATATATTTTAAAAAATTTAAATAAAAATAAGAGATAATATAAATATTTTAATATTTTTTCTTCATTTCTCTCTTCTATATCTGAGGCGAAGGGGAGGACCTCCTCCCCCATTCTAGATCTTTCTAATGGTAAAAATAAAACAAAAGAGGAGAAGAAAAAAAAAAGAAAAGTGGTGTATAGTAATAGAGGAAGGAGGGAGAAGATATTAAAATACTTTTTAAAAAATTAAAATTTTATAGGCTAAAATGTTGAATTTGAAAACTCAACGTTAGACTAAAGGTTTAATTTTTCCAAAATACTATTAGTCAATTAAAATTAGTTTGGATCTTCTATTAATTAAACTTATGAATTAAAATTTTGGTATGGCGTGAAAATGTAATCAATTTTTCAATTGTATTTATTTTATATAATTAATTATAACTCTTTATATAACTACCCACCTCAAAGCATGATTTGGGCATATTACTTTGAACATGAACATTAACTTTGATTACATGGTTATTAATGGCATTAGAACTTGTGTTCTACAAACTAATCATCTAACCAATATATTGTGATTAAAAATAAAATAAAAAAAAAACAAAAATAATGAGGTTTTTAAAATAAGATTCGGCCACATGAATTTTCTTAATTCCAATCGACTAGGCTCCCTGACTCCACTTGTTTGGAGAGTGAACCACTTATTTATGGAAGGAAACAATTTGTGCGGAGAGGGATTGTTGGGAAGGAGAGGTGGGGGAATATGGATGGCAAGAAAAAGGGGGAAAGTTAGAGGAAAACGTGGACGAGAGATTGAGTTTTGAAAGTATATAAACGAAGGAGCGGAAGGGTTAGACATCAAGGAAGGGAACAACAACCCATATTGGGATACATAGCAAGCCTGCTCGACAATAAGAGCGGTGATTGGACAATAATATAAGGAAGGGGGGAGGTCGAGATGGCTGGGTTGATGTTTAACGTGCTGCTGCAGCTGCTATGCCTGTCGGGTGCAGCAATGTGGACGGTCCGTGGTGAAGACCCTTATTTCTTCTTCACATGGAACATCACCTATGGCACCATCTCTCCCTTGGGGGTCCCCCAAAAAGGCATTCTCATCAATGGCCAATTCCCCGGGCCTAATATCAACTCCACATCCAACAATAACATTGTCGTTAACGTCTTCAACAACCTGGACGAGCCCTTCCTTCTTCATTGGAGCGGTATTCAGCACAGGAAGAACTCGTGGCAAGATGGAGTGCTTGGAACCAATTGCCCAATCCCACCTGGAACCAACTTCACCTACCATTTCCAAGTTAAGGATCAAATTGGGAGCTTCTTCTACTACCCATCAACTGCCATCCACAGGGCTGCAGGAGCGTTCGGTGGGCTTCGTGTTAATAGTCGCTTACTCATTCCTGTCCCTTATGCTGACCCTGAAGATGACTACACTGTCCTTGTTGGTGACTGGTACACCAAGACCCACACCGCTCTTAAGAAGACTTTGGATAGTGGCCTCTCCATCGCTAGACCCGCCGGTGTCCTCATCAACGGCAAGACTGCCAAGGGCGACGGAACCGACGAGCCACTCTTCACCATGAAGCCTGGAAAGACTTACAAATATCGAGTTTGCAATGTGGGACTGAAAACATCTCTCAACTTCAGACTCCAAGGTCACACCATGAAGTTGGTAGAGATGGAGGGGTCTCATACCGTTCAAAACGATTACCAGTCCCTTGACATCCATGTGGGACAATGCTTTTCGGTGCTAGTCACAGCCAACCAGGAGGCCAAGGATTATTACATGGTTGTAGCCACTAGGTTCACTAAGAACGTTGTTGTTGGTAAAGGCATTGTTCGATACACCAATGGCAAAGCTCCCGCCTCTCCTGACATCCCTGAAATACCCGTAGGTTGGGCTTGGTCTCTCAATCAATTTCGTACTTTTCGTTGGAACCTCACTGCTAGTGCTGCAAGACCTAATCCCCAAGGCTCATACCACTATGGTTCCATCAACATTACTCGCACCATCAAGCTCGTCAATTCAGCTACTCAGGTGGATGGCAAGTTGCGATATGCCATCAATGGTGTGTCTCATGTTGATCCTGAAACTCCATTGAAGCTTGCAGAGTACTTTGGTATCGCTGACAAGGTGTTCAAGTATGATACCATTTCTGATGAGGGACTACCAAAAGACGCAACCACCGTGACTACTGTTGCTCCTAATGTTGTTAATGCAACTTTCCGCAACTTTATAGAGATTATTTTTGAAAACCACGAGAAGAGCATACAATCATGGAATTTGGATGGTCACTCCTTCTTCGCTGTTGCGTAAGTATCTATAATATAACAAATTTTCAATTTAGACATCACTAATTCTTATGCAATATTTGCAGCATTGAGCCTGGGAGATGGTCTCCACAAAAAAGATCCAACTACAATCTTCTGGACGCAGTGAGCAGGCATACAATTCAAGTCTTTCCTAAATCGTGGGCAGCCATTCTTCTTACATTAGACAATGCTGGGATGTGGAACTTGAGGTCGGAGTTGACAGAAAATCGTTATTTGGGACAACAGCTCTACCTTAGCGTTCTTTCACCAGCTCGATCCCTGAGAGATGAGTACAACATTCCAGACAACACTCTACTTTGTGGTTCAGTGGAGGGAATGCCATTACCCAAGCCATATACCATATGACTCTATCCATCCACAACCTTCCTCACTCCAAATGTGAAAAGATTATACACAAGTAATTTGGAGAGCTTGATTTTTCATGTATGATTGTTTGGTAGTATAAAATAAAAGAACATCTTATAATTAATTACTTTGTCCTTTTTCTCGATTTTGAGATAAAATACTTCTCTAACGTTTCTAAGGCAACTCTCCTTAACTCTAAACAATTACAATTCTGCATTCAATTTGAATTAACAATAGAGTTTTAGTCGATAAGGACCATGGAAGAGTAGATAGATAAAATATGTTAATAAATAAGTAGAGAGAAGAGAAGAACAATGTAGTTACAAGAACCAACATAAACAGGGGACAACGGAGTTAAAGAGGAGGACACAATGTTTATTGATATGCAGAGGCAATCTTACCTTATTTCGGTCAGTAGCAAACTCAGAACTTCGTCATGGGGCAATATAGAAATAATCTTTTCACACATTATAAATATCTATTTTCTATTGAACTTGTTTACCCATTCAGACGTCAAAGCCAACGCATTGCTTTTACACAACACAGCCGAACGTTACAAGAATTTCCTTTAATGAAAAAGAATTATATCTAATTACGTGAAGCTGTACAACATCAGCCTACGTTACATATAAGAACATAACAGGAGCAGATACTGGGTATTCGTGAATACTGGGTATTCGTGACATCAAAATAAGAACATAACAGGAGCAGATAGTCAACAAAATCACCAACTCGGGGCTCTAAGCCGTTTGCTGATTCGCAGCTGCTGTATACTCAATCCTACAAAAAAGACTAAACCTAGTTAGTTAGAACTTACAAGCAACATGTGGATGAAGGCACAGAAACAATCTGGTGCAGCCATTCAATTATATATGCTCAAAAGCAGGCCCACAATATTGATACAATACCTCTTAATTAACATTTCAAACTTCGACATGCATTTCATCAATTCAATTACATGCAAAAACGAAGACTCTTTCTCAAGTCGGATGGGGAAAATGATGGGCTATATACTAATCTTAAACGAGTATTCATTGGGGAAAATGATGCAAACTCAGTACTCCGTCTTTGACATCACTACTCTCCTTAAGTTGACCTCAAAGCCACTAGAACTTTAATTTTGAATAATTTCTCTGATGCCCCATGAACTTTTTCTTTTAAAAAACCAACCACATCATCAAACAAAACAAAGTATATATAATACAATAGAATAAAAGATCTTCATTTAAAAATATAAACTAAGTTGATAGGTCACAGTAAAGAGGCAAAAACAATACAAAGAAAACCATGAAGAGAAAATAAAACGACATCAATTATTACAAAATTCTATAAATTAAGAATATGCAGTAGAAGTATAATATTGAATAAAAGCATTCATAAACCAAGTAACTAAGATTGTTCAAATGGGTTATGAGCTGCTATTCATCCTTATATATAGATGAAATTTAATAAAAACAGTGATGGATCAACAAAACACTAGAGAAAGTAGGACATCGAAAAAAAATATTGAAAAACTTCAGACTCAAGGCTGCACTTACTTCTTTTCCAAAAGATTCAACAACTAAGCATTCTACATAATATTTAGTACTGGCGACAGGATGTGAGATCATGCGTAAAGATCAAAGCCATATCACCAGTCAAGTTTGTTCCATCATTCTATAAATCGCAGACAAAAGAATTAATAAAGTCATTCCAGTCTCTCATTTACCATGTCCTCCCACTGATATTTATTTTTAACCAGAAATTAAAAAAAAAATCATTTAATAAAGGAAAAAATGACTGATGCTCTAAAGATACAACCTCCACTAGAGAGAAAAGGCAAAGATTTTAAAAGAAACAGCTGAGGCAAGCCAGTACGTTGACCCACTTCCTATCATCCAGTGAAATATACAAACACAATAATATTTGGCCAGGAAGAGTAAAAATAATTCTATAAGCCTAAGGAAGCTAACAGGTTTGATTATCTGAGATAAGGAAACTCACATCAGCTACTTGGAAATGTCTGGACAGCTTTGATCGAGATACATCTGGCCCAGAAGTAGAACTATTATCACCATTACCGAAATGGGAGATCTGCAGACAAAACAGCAAGAATTGATGCTATAATTGGTCGATTACTGCTGATAAAAAAAAATAAAAGATGCAAAAAGAGGAAGTCAATTTACATCCTCTTGGTTATCTTTCGGAGGCTATCACCTTAGCTACCAAGATCGAAAGACAAAATTAGCAAAAAAACAGGCAAGACTTGCCAAAGAAGGAATACTTGGAAGCAACAGCAAGGTCAAAGGAGAAATACAATCGATGCCGCAAACAATCTTGCACAAGGAACTTCCTTGTGCAACAAACCAAAAAGGACAAAATCCCAATCAATAACACCATCCAATATAGATTTGGAAGGTGGTAGTTCAAAGAAAAAAATCTAATTCTTATAACCGACCTACGCTTGACAAGTGTTTCAGGTGTAAACAGCAGGAACAACTTTTTAACGAATGTGCCCAATGAAGGACTGCCAATTTAAGAATTGGAGGATGAAGGCAATGAGGAACACTTGAACAACTCAGATAATGTTAGCTAGCGTGTCCTTGTCCAACACTTGTTGAACACGTATCCGACATTCGTTACTACAATAGATGTTTTAAGACACTAGAACAAAGTCTAAATAGGTCCACCATTTGTTAGACATGCATCAAACACTTGTTAAGTATACTAAATAGACAAATATAATATAAAAAAAATTATTGAAACACATCAAATTAATTTTTTAAGCATATAAATGTGTAAATTCATTGACTTTCAATTTTCTTTTTTTTCTTTTTTTTTTCTTTTTTTAAACATGATATATATATATATATATATATTTTTTTTTTTTTTAAATGTATATTTTAATAAATGTGTCATTTTCGTGTCCATGTCCAGGATTTTAAAAAAATGATGTGTCGTCGTGTGTGTGTCGTATCCGTATCACGTTCTTGTATTCATGCTTCTAAGTGATAACAAAGTGTTTAGGAAATTTATCAATGCTCTAGACCTTAAAACTGCACCTCAGCCCAACTCCTACCAAGTGAGTTGGATAAAAATGAGGAGAAACTAGTGTTGGTAAGATTTCCGCCATACCCCTTTCCATAGGGAACTAATACAAAGACCAAATAGTTTTTGATATTTTAAAAATGGAGGCTTGCCACACTTTACTAGGATAATCTTGACAATATGATAACCAAACCTGATGTGGGGTTTTTTGGGGGCTTTTCAGCTTCCTTTTTACTGACCTTTGTTTTTTACCAACTGCTAGAAAGTGAGCTGGATTAAAAAATGAGGAGAAACTAGTGTTAGTGAGATTTCCACCATAGCGCTTTCTATAAGGAACTAATACAAAGATCAAATAGTTTGTGATATTTTAGAAATGGATGCTTATTTTTCTAGGAGGATCTAGGCACTATGATAACCAAAACTGATGTAGGGGGCTTTTAAGCTTTCTTTCTAAGTTTTCTGTTGGCTGTTTACTGGCTTTCTTTTTAGTAACCTTTATTTGTTGTTTAACAGCCGGTTAAGTGTTTTATTATTTGTGGTAATTAGATTAGTTTCTTATTTTTATTATTGGTGGTTACTTTCCAGCTAAGGGGTTGACGTCTTCAGCATATATACCAATTTCGGTATCAAAGACATCGTGAAAGGGTTTGATGGCTAGAAAAAACACCAGCAAACCCACTTCATCTTGTAAGAATTGTATGCTGAAAAAGATACCGTGGAAAACCAAATACTTGTAAGATATAAAATGAAGCAATGATAGCTAGCAGATTTAGAACTAGTAAATGGATGACAACAGATCAGAACGGGTGCAAGCAGGAGTGCATAAAAAATTGATACATTACCCCAGACAAGCATTTACTATCATGACCATCTTCGAATAGGGACTAGCAATAAGTTGGATCATAGATAGAGCCCCCTATCATATCATCAGAACCTGAGGGTTGTCTAACTACAACAGGAGTAGCGGGGCTAAGAAAACTATTTCTCAAATCATAATCTACCTCTCGGTGAACTGGAGTTTCCATATATGAAATCCCCGATCTGTAAATTCGAATCCATAGTAGTGAAGACGATAGTCTAACAGCAAAACCAATAATTTGCATAGCCAGAGTAAGCTTCACTGAAAAGGTAAAAAGGGGTCCATATTGCTTGGATGAGACGTTCCTGCATATAGGCAACCTTTCATTCAAATTACAGGGTAAAACAGCGGTCAACACCATGCTGATTTAGAAGCTCATTATGCACATGCGCACTTAATGAACATTGGAAAAGAAAAAGCAGGCAAGAAGATTGATGTCAGGACAACGGAGAATGCATTGCTCAAATAGAGTCTTATATATATATATATATATATATATTAATTTAGATTGGGTGATGGCTTGCAGTACAAAATGATAAAGCGTACAAGTGATGTTATTGCAACTATACAAGATCAAAGTTTCATTCAAAATCTCTTTTCATTAATCATAGCTGATTCAAAATCCTATTTTTTCAGAAATTAGAAAAACAACCAAGAGTGTAAAGTTTCTGCGTAAATTGAATTAGCTTCATATATCTGATGATAAACTACAGTGCAGCCACGGACCAGTGTCAAAGATGAAACAATGAGGAAGGTTTATCATGATTTTATCCAAGTAGTTAAAGAAAGGAAAGGAAAAGCATTGGTAAAGAGTTGGAGGGCGGATAGGGTACCTATTGGGTATCGTATGAAGCATATGAATATGAAAAATAGAATTATAATGTAACACAAACTTGTTTTGAATGAGTCCCTTCTAATTTTACTCTTTGAACAAGCGCCAAGCAGTCAAGACTCCCATTCCCAGAAACAAACTAAACATTCTAAAACAAGGGAGAGGGAGAGACCATGTGTGGTAGGCAAAAGGAATGAACCAGAAGATGTCGAGGAAAATTGCAGAGAAGAGGAGAAGAGCATATGTTCGGCTACCAAAGCGAATAATGCGATCACCAAATTTATAAGCAATACACCATTGTACAATGCCCCTAGGGATCCAATCAATGCGCACCCGATCTTTCTCATAAGTATTTACAAAAAATAGATTAAGATTAAGAACTGAAAATAGAGATAACAAAGAATGATAGTTCCGATGGGGGAAAGAATGCACCTGGATATAAATGAGAATGAGTGCGAAAGACTGAAGCCTAACATAATCACGAAGCCATGGCCGAAGTCGATCTCTCAATGAATTGCAAAGCATCATATGGTTTTCTTTGAAATGGGAAGCTTAAATTATTACAGAAAAATAACAATAAATGTTACTCATAAAGATAAAACACGAGGGTAATGTGAGAATGTGGCAAATAAAGATTGGATGGTCGGAAAATTTCAGAGAGAGAAAATGAGAAAATAAATATAAAAAAAAAATAGTAAAATAAATGCAATAAAGGGGGAGAGAGGGAAAGGGAGAGTTTGAAGAAGCGGATAGGAAGGGTCGGGGTGCCAGAGAAAGAGAGGGAGAGAGAACCCTTCCTATTTACTTTTTTGTTTCATTGAATTCTGTCTCTCTGTCTCTCTCTCTCTCTCCAGTTCGCGACGGCCTCCCTCCTCTTCCCCTTTTTCCACTCCCACCGAATTCTATTCATTTCATTTCAATTCGCCGGTTGCGATCGGAGCAAACGCACAGATTCCTTGAGTTCCTCAACCTACGCTTCGGCTTTCAAGTAACTCCTTTTTCTTCTTCATCTTCTTCCTCGTTTTCCTCCGATCCTAAATGATATTGCTTGCCATACTAATTAACAGTTTTCCTCCCATCCTTCATGATATTGTTTTCAAGTTTTTGTGTATTCCACATCACATCTGATCTGACGATTTTTTGTTTTCTTCTTTTCCCGCGATGAGCTAGCTACATTCGATTTGGGATCATCCTGTTCTCTTTCGAAAATTGAATAGCTGAAGGTTGTGGTTTCTATTGGAGGTTATCATCCTGCAATACAATACAATACAATACGATACGATACGATACGATATAAGAGGAAAAGGTGAAACTAACTAACAACACAACACACCGAGGATGGACGAGTCAATTGCAACAAGATATTGGTGTCACGTGTGTTCTCAAATGGTGAATCCCATCGTTGACGTGGAAATTAAATGCCCTTTCTGCCGTAGTGGCTTTGTTGAAGAGATGGGTAACGGTATGTCCAGCGACAATAATGGTAATAATAATAATAATAGTAATAATGCGCTTGAATCCGATTTTGGGTCGGAGCGAGCTTTGTCCCTCTGGGCCCCGATACTGCTGGGTATGATGGGAAATCCCCGTGGGCGTCGTAGATTCAGGCATCTAGAGTTTGACGAAGATGATGATAATAATAATGAGCAGGAGCATGGGGATGGGGAGGGGAACCGTGCGAGTAGTGAGCCGGCTGAGCTTGATTCGGTCATTAGGAGGAGGAGGAGAAGTTCGGCTACCATTCTACAGTTGCTCCAAGGTATCAGAGCTGGAATGGCAACTGGTGAATCAGAGAATAGTTACGAGGGAGAGAGGAGCAGAGAAAGAGAAAGAGAAAGAGAACGAGAACGAGAAAGAGAGCGGGTTATCCTTATAAATCCTTTCAACCAGACCATTGTAGTTCAAGGAGGTGAGAGTCAAAATCATAACGCTATAGGGTCGCTGGGTGATTATTTCGTAGGACCTGGTTTGGATTTGTTATTGCAACATTTAGCCGAGAATGATCCCAACAGATATGGCACTCCACCAGCCCAGAAGGAGGCAGTTGATGCGCTGCCCACGGTGAGAGTTGAATGCGGGGATAATCGTCTGCAATGTTCGGTGTGTTTGGATGAGTTTGAGATGGATGAAGAAGCCAAGGAGATGCCTTGTAAGCATAAGTTTCATTCAGGGTGTATTCTGCCGTGGCTGGAGCTGCATAGTTCCTGCCCAGTTTGTAGGCATCAATTGCCTGCGGATGAGTCCAAGCGTGATACGGATGGTGGGTCGGCTAGGTTTATGGGTGAGCTTAGTAATGGTAATGATAGTGGCAGTGGCAGTGGCAGTGGGGAGATTGATGGGAGAACCGCATCTGGGATTGGGAGAAGGTTTTCGTTTCCATGGCCATTCAATGGCTTGTTTTCTTCGCAAGGAAACTCCTCGGGAGGAAGTGAAAGTGAGTCTCAAAGGGATCACACACCCATTTGAATATCTGTGTTTGATATGCTCTGCTTCGCTTCTGCCCTGCTTGCTTATGTATGTGTATGTATGTATGTATGTATGTATGTATGTTATACTTATACTGTACTATGCAGATGTTTTGCCTCCCACTACCCTTAGGACAATCTCTCTTCTTCTTCTTCTTCTTCTTCTTGTTCTTCTTCCAATTTTACCAACATTTTGTATATGTTATGCCTTTTCACTTCGCCCCTGCTTTCATTGCTATTCTTTCACATCCAATAACAACTACGTACGTATGTATGCAAAAGCTGGAGGCATCCCTTATAATTCTTCTGAGAAGATGCCAAGGCAAGAGGCACCGGTTTATTGATGAACAGAAGAACATAATTATTTCAAAATAAAGATAGTGTTTGGTTTCCAATAACACGACATTTGTCCGTGTCACGAAAAGAAATAGAGATGTAAGTTATAAAGTGTTGATCTCTACAAACCCGAAAACAATGAAGAAAATGAAGAGCAATTATTGGATGATTTAATCTGTGCTCGTGGTGAATAGCAAGCAAAAGAAGGAACTTCACTACTACTACTACTTCACTGTCAATATCTTGATAACAGAAGCTGTTCCAACGCGATGAAGAGCCACGATAGAATCTCCATTTTTGCAGAGGCCCTTTGACTTTGCATGCTGAATAGCAAACTCTATTGCTTCTTCCGTTGTTTCTGCATGAGACGACCTTGCTGATGCTGTGCTAAGAACCGGTAACAAGCCACGAAAAATTAAGCTATGCCTTGCTGGAGCTTCATCGCTGCACGACCAATCAAACGAATCTGTCTTGATCTCGGGGACAACTACGGACAAGATGGGCGTTCCTGGCCTATACTTGGCCACCAATTTTGCGGTGCTTCCTCCTCTAGTTAGGACAAGTATAAGAGCTGACTTCGCTGAGTTTGCAGTCCTAACAGCTGAAGATGCCAGGCTTTCTAATGGGCTCATGGGAACTGGCGAGTGTTCCATAATTCTTTTAAACACATCTCCATAATCAAGGGTGCTTTCAGCTTCAACACATATTTTTGCCATTGTTCTAACAGCAAGTTCTGGATATGCTCCAGCAGCCGTTTCGCCACTTAACATTACGCAATCTGTCCCATCAAGAACAGCATTCGCAACATCAGTGGCTTCGGCTCTGGTTGGCCTTGGTGATTTAATCATCGATTCCAGCATCTGTGTGGCTGTGACAACAGGTTTTCCTTGGATGTTGCACTTGTATATCATCACTTTCTGCGCCAGAAATATCTTCTCAATTGGAATTTCCATTCCCAAGTCACCACGTGCCACCATGAATGCATCTGAATTGGCCAGTATGTCGTCAAAATTTGCCACACCTTCTTGATTCTCAACCTGTGAGTCAAATTCCAGATAAGATACATAACAGGGCTGAAATCACTTCGACTACAAAACATTTGTGCTGCATGATTTTCTTTTTTAGGGCATTTTAGCATTTCACCGTAACTGAATGTACCTTTGACATGAGAAGAATACTTTTGGCATGCTTTCCAAGCAACTTCCGGACCTGTACAAGATCAGAACCTTTCCGAACAAAAGATAGAGCAATCATATCAATTTTATTAGGAACTCCCCATTCAAGTATATCTTCCGTATCTTTATCTGTTAGGGTAGGGAGATCCACTATAACTCCAGGCAGGTTAACATTTTTTCTATCACCAAGAACTGCAGAGTTCTCACAGCGACATCGTACCAAACCCAATTTTTTGTCACAAGACAGAACTGTAAATGAGATTGTACCATCTGAACAAAGTATTACGCTTCCTGGCTTTACATCCTCAGCTAACTTTTTGTAGCTCATACATATCATATTTTCATCACCCTTCAAGCTGTAGTCGGTGGATATAATTATCTCCTGCTCCTGTTTTAGTTGGATGGGTTTGCCATCTTTCAAAAATCCAGTTCGAATTTCCGGGCCCTGTTTTCAATTAAAAGCCAAACATAAATTAAACTTCATCAGTGAAGAACAATTGCTTTCATGCATTCCTTAAAACTGAGATGTAGCTGTTTTACTCTTAAGAAAATAAGTTTCCCAAGTGCAGATCATCGATAAAAGATATGAAACAGAAATCAGGAGAGCAATCGTTCCTCGGTCTGAGGAAAGCTCAGAAAACTAAACAGGAGTAGCAGGATTCAAACCTTCACACAAATCAGGAGAGATATTGTTTAGTTTTCTATTCCTGTTTGAATCCTGTTGATATTGTCCACTTTAGACATAAACCATCGTAATTTTAATTTTATTTTTGGAAAGTAGGATGAGAGAAACCTTAGTGTCAAGCATGACGGCGCAGAGAATACCAGTTTCCTCCATAGCGGCCCTGAGATTGTCGAGGGTCTCCTGGTGATAGGCGTGGGATCCGTGAGAGAAGTTGAAACGAGCAACATTCATTCCAGCTTTCAAGAGCTTTTCGATGATGGGCACAGACCTGGATGCCGGCCCCAGGGTGCAAACTATCTTAGTTTTGGGTTTCTTATCAATCACTAATTCCTCCATTTCTTATGGTTGATTCTGAATATGAAAGATGAACGGAGATGGGAAGTAAACGAAAAAGGGATTAAATCTATTCCGGAGGAGGAAGAAGAAGAAGATCCAGAAAAGTGCAGAAAGGAAATGGGCGAACTTTTTATCGGATAGAAGATATGGGAAAGGCCTTGATTGAATGTTGAGGCTGAGGAACAAGGACAAAGGCTGATTTATTAACGGTGCCGATAACCTTTCAATTTAAAAAATAAAAATAGATGAAGAAAATCGATTTGAACCCCCAACTTGTGGTATCAATTTGGAATTTAAATTAAACTTTCAACTTAAATAATTAAAATTAAATTTAAGCATTAATCATAAACACGAACAAGGCAATAAAAAGGAGGAAGCTTTTTGGAGTTGGAAAAGGCAATAAAAAAAAAACACGGGAAAAGCGAGATGCAATGCAACGTGGTCTGTGGCAATAAAATAAAAATACAAGAGACTGCTTTGTGTTCAGGGGCTGTGGTTTCAGCTTCAAGTTTGGCACAGGATTCCGCTTTCTTTAATCTTTTAGAAGCATGGCAACGGCAATGGCAATGGCCATGCTGCAGACTGAGGCTCTGTTTTCTCTTTCAGCTTCAGCTACATAGTTTAGATTTTGAAATCTTCTTTTTGTGACGTTGAAGCAGAGCCCAGGTGGGGATATCATCGACTGTGTCCACATTTCTAATCAACCACCTTTTGATCATCCTTTCCTCAAACATCACAAAATTCAGGTTTGTGATTCTCAGCTGTTGCAGCTATTTCAAGTATGTCCTGAAGTTCCTTCCCACTTGTCCTCTACAAGTGTTTTCAAAGTACAAGCAAGCAGCCAAGTATTGAAAACTAGAAAACGTTTTGTTTTTGGAATTTTATTAAGAATTCAAATCATAGCAAAGAAATTGGGAGAAAACAAACGCAATTCTCAAACGGGACCTTCAATTCCACATCTTAGATCTAACATATCAGAATGTATTTGCAGAGCGATGCATATCAAGCCACAGGTTGTTATAACCTCTTCCGCTCAGGCTTTATTCAAGTTAAAAGTGAAATAGCGATGGGGGCAAGCATCTCACCATTGTCTGGGTTTCGCAGTCCCCAGTACGATATCAGTATACTTATCTGGAAGGTAAATGCCAAACCTCACTACTAGATCGTAAGATTTTCTTAGTCGTTTCTCCATGCCGCAGTTTTTAAATTCATGAAGAACCCATATAAGTAGCATAGTTGAGTAGTGAAAGAAATATTTGGGTTGTTTATTTGGCGTAGGATCCAGATGAGGGACACAGGTGGATGCAATTTGGCAATGTGGATATTTAATAATAAATTATAGTTTACCATATATATTATATTTAATATTTTATTATAAGGCAAATATCTAATATTTATCTTATTATCATAGGTATCGTTATTTTCATTTATTACTATTTCCATATCATTGTAATTTATTTGATTATAAATAAGGTAACTTTCACACCATTTAGGTGTGGTGGATTAATCAAACATTCACATGGTATTAGAGCCCTCTCCGTTTCTTTTCAATGGCTTTTGAATCCTCTAATATTCTTCTCCACCACCCCTGCTGCTTTGACGCCGCAGGGGCAGTCTTCATGGCTGTCGTAGTCGGAGCCGATTGATTACTCTTCGGCTCCACCCTATTGACCTCTAAATCACCTTTCGTCATACTCTGTACATACAACCTCACCTTTTCCATCCAACCCAATCGGTTTTCCCTTTGGCCAATATAGTCTCTCTCATTTTCTTCCCAATCAACCTTCATCCTTCACATAAACCCTAACCTAAACCTATCAACCTTTTGTAGAGATTTACCTTCGGAATCTGGGTGCCGCACTAGCCTATTCGCCAACCAAGTTGCCGCCGCCCTTCCTGCCAAAATTGGCTTCTTCGCCCGATGAGGCGACTCTTCCGACTGCCCTTCTCGCCAAAATTGGCTCCTTCGCCCAATGTGGCGACTCTTCCGGCTTCAACATTGTCTTTGTCCCTTGCTCTAGGTTTCCCCTTCTACTTCTTGGGGTTAGAAATATTCTCACCAGAGCCAAGGCAGCATCGTCGCTAAGCGACAATCCCTCTTCATGGGTTAGACATATTCTCGCCGAAGCCAAGGCAGCATCGCCGCTGAGCGGCGATCCCTCTGCAATTTTTGATGGCCAAGAACCGAGTTGTTAGCATCTTCATGAAAAGTGTTTCTCAACCTCGTTGAATTTTTCAGATTCAAGCTTCACGTTCGTTTAAATCCGACGCTTAGCTTGCGGTGGGGTGTTAAGGATATTTAATAATAAATTATAGTTTACCATATATATTATATTTGATATTTTATTATAAGGCAAATATCTAATATTTATCTTATTATCATAGGTATCGTTATTTTCATTTATTACTATTTCCATATCATTGTAATTTATTTGATTATAAATAAGGTAACTTTCACACCATTTAGGTGTGGTGGATTAATCAAACATTCACACAATGAGTATGTGTTGGGATATTGGCCGTCTTTCTTATTCTTGTACCTGGCTAACAGTGCCTCCATGATTGAGTGGGGAGGGGAGGTTGTGAATTCAGAGGCTGGTGGACTGCACACCTTAACCCAGATGGGCAGTGGTCATTTTCCTGAAGAGGGATTTGGGAAGGCAAGTTATTTTAGGGACATTCAAGTTGTTGACAGCTC
>NW_019272025.1:6239797-6317248 GCF_002738345.1 Cucurbita maxima | reverse complement strand
ATATTTTATTATAAGGCAAATATCTAATATTTATCTTATTATCATAGGTATCGTTATTTTCATTTATTACTATTTCCATATCATTGTAATTTATTTGATTATAAATAAGGTAACTTTCACACCATTTAGGTGTGGTGGATTAATCAAACATTCACATGGTATTAGAGCCCTCTCCGTTTCTTTTCAATGGCTTTTGAATCCTCTAATATTCTTCTCCACCACCCCTGCTGCTTTGACGCCGCAGGGGCAGTCTTCATGGCTGTCGTAGTCGGAGCCGATTGATTACTCTTCGGCTCCACCCTATTGACCTCTAAATCACCTTTCGTCATACTCTGTACATACAACCTCACCTTTTCCATCCATCCAACCCAATCGGTTTTCCCTTTGGCCAATATAGTCTCTCTCATTTTCTTCCCAATCAACCTTCATCCTTCACATAAACCCTAACCTAAACCTATCAACCTTTTGTAGAGATTTACCTTCGGAATCTGGGTGCCGCACTAGCCTATTCGCCAACCAAGTTGCCGCCGCCCTTCCTGCCAAAATTGGCTTCTTCGCCCGATGAGGCGACTCTTCCGACTGCCCTTCTCGCCAAAATTGGCTCCTTCGCCCAATGTGGCGACTCTTCCGGCTTCAACATTGTCTTTGTCCCTTGCTCTAGGTTTCCCCTTCTACTTCTTGGGGTTAGAAATATTCTCACCAGAGCCAAGGCAGCATCGTCGCTAAGCGACAATCCCTCTTCATGGGTTAGACATATTCTCGCCGAAGCCAAGGCAGCATCGCCGCTGAGCGGCGATCCCTCTGCAATTTTTGATGGCCAAGAACCGAGTTGTTAGCATCTTCATGAAAAGTGTTTCTCAACCTCGTTGAATTTTTCAGATTCAAGCTTCACGTTCGTTTAAATCCGACGCTTAGCTTGCGGTGGGGTGTTAAGGATATTTAATAATAAATTATAGTTTACCATATATATTATATTTGATATTTTATTATAAGGCAAATATCTAATATTTATCTTATTATCATAGGTATCGTTATTTTCATTTATTACTATTTCCATATCATTGTAATTTATTTGATTATAAATAAGGTAACTTTCACACCATTTAGGTGTGGTGGATTAATCAAACATTCACACAATGAGTATGTGTTGGGATATTGGCCGTCTTTCTTATTCTTGTACCTGGCTAACAGTGCCTCCATGATTGAGTGGGGAGGGGAGGTTGTGAATTCAGAGGCTGGTGGACTGCACACCTTAACCCAGATGGGCAGTGGTCATTTTCCTGAAGAGGGATTTGGGAAGGCAAGTTATTTTAGGGACATTCAAGTTGTTGACAGCTCTAACAATCTCAAAGCTCTCAAAGGGATTAGTACTTTTACACACAAATCCAACTGCTATGGTGTCCAAACCGGATACAGTGGGGATTGGGGCCATTACTTTTACTATGGAGGCCCTAGCAGAAACCAAAACTGCCCATGAAGGCTACCACTTTCCTCTCCTTTGTAAAAATATGAGCTTTCTATAGTGTGAAGTTTTGGGTCTTTCTTTAATAATCTTGTTTAGTCCTCAATGGATGAAGTGTGATGCTTTTGATGCAACAAAGCCTTTTTGTTTTTCTTTTCTTTTTTTGGTTCATAAAGAAAGGAGTGCAGAAACGTTGATATTTGTTGTTTAAGGTTATGAAATTCGGTGACTCGTGAACAGCAATAAAAGAAATGGTTTGAGTACCGTTTAGATCTATGTTGTTCATCCAACACTAAAGATTATGCTCGATTTTCATCTTCAGCGTTCTCAAAAAATGAAGAGTGCATATGGCTCGTTCTAATAGTTAGAATCAAGATTGTTGGAACAATTACAAATAATAAAGAAATTGGGAATAAATATTGAAAAAGAAACACGTAAATAATGAGGTATTAAACTGAAATGTGTTACTCAAACTACTCTATACTAAAAGTTGAGCTAATTGTTCTTGAAAAGAGAGTAGAGAGGAGAAGATGGATAATGTTGGGTAAAATTCTTTTGTGATCAAGGTATTTATAGGATTGTTTAGATCTAAGATTTTAATAATAAAAAAATAAGTAATCAAAACTATAAACCTGTAACCTATGTATTTAAAAATTTAATATGTTAAAAAAATTCATTTAAAATATATTAAATATTGAAGAATTGCACATTATACTTCCAATTGTCCCATAAACTGACCTGGCATGGTATTATATGCATGATAGTTACAAGTCCTCTAATGAATTTGGTTCATGAGGAATTTAATGTTAAAAGTA
The DNA here is from genome assembly GCF_002738345.1 of Cucurbita maxima. Taxonomy (NCBI): domain Eukaryota; kingdom Viridiplantae; phylum Streptophyta; class Magnoliopsida; order Cucurbitales; family Cucurbitaceae; genus Cucurbita; species Cucurbita maxima. The sequence continues at coordinate 6,314,971 of NW_019272025.1, read as the reverse complement.
AAAAACCAAGGCAAATACATTTCCTTTGGTCAAAAAAAAAAAAAAAAAAAAAGAGAGAGAGAGAGAAGTCGATTTTAAAAGGTGATATAACAGCCAAATTCCAAACCAACTTCGAGAAAACATTCTAAGAATGAGGGGTTGATATTGTAAATAAAACAGAAACCATAGGCGAGGAGGGGAAAAGAAAAAAGGACAAAAACAAGACAGCAAAACACGGGGTCCCGCACCCACAGATAGATAGCTAGCTGTAACAGTTAGCGTATGGTAAGGTAAAGCAACCAATCAAAACCACCCTGTTCCTGTCTCTATCTCTGTCTCTGTCTCTCGAGTTGAAGCTTGCATCATAAATAGGCTCTTCTTCCCTCCCAATTCCCAAGCCCCATTGCCCTTCATCTTCAATTCAACTCAATAGCAAGGAACTCTGCAACTCTCCTAACACATATCATTCATTCATTCAGCAATGGAGGCAATCAAGTTGAAGCTCTTCCTCGTAATGCTGCTGGTGGCCTTCGCTGCCACCACTGCCCAACCTGCTGCACCGTCTGAGGCTCCTGCTCCTGCTCCTGCCTCTGATGCTCCTCTCTTTTACCCCACCTTCTTTGCTTCTCTTTCTGCTCTTGTTTTTGCCTTCTTCCTTTAAACTTTAAACTTCAATCCGCATTGCTTCTGTCGCTCTCATCATCATTATGCCTTTTCCTTGCTTCTGATTGTATATCTTCTGCCATTTCCTAATTTCTTCTAATGAAGCTATATTCTTTCTTATAAATGCTGATGTGATTGTCTGTGGCTGATGATAACAAAGACCCCATAACATATCAGGAAACATTTAGTTCTAAGACCCTAAATCAAACATGAACGATTCACACTGGCAGATTAGCTGCATCCTCCATAAGTTAATTTCATGTTGAAACTAATAATAGCTAATAATAGAATTTGAATTAGTTACGAAAGAGAAGGAGGAGGTGAATTCAAATTCATCCACAAATCTCCACAAAAATCTCAACCAATTCCGGGAATCCTCCTATAAAAGGACCTCCCTCCTCATCACTCAAATCACTCCTCTCAATCTCAATTCAGTTTTCTGTTGTCACCAACAACTGGTATCAGAGCGATCTTGCAGCAGCAAAAATGGCAGCAGAAAAACAAGTTGAGAACTACGTTCAGCCGGCCATCCCGAGGTTCGACGGTCACTATGATCATTGGGCGATGTTGATGGAAAATTTTCTCAGATCAAAGGAGTTCTTTGATATGGTGGAAACAGGTTATGAAGAGCCAAATGAAGGCGAGGTACTCTCAGCTGATCAACAGCAACTGTTGGCAACATCGAAGTTGAAGGACCTGAAGGTCAAGAACTATTTATTTCAGTCCATTGATAGGACTATCTTGGAAACAATGCTTCAGAAGAAGACATCCAAAGAAATTTGGGACTCTATGAAGAGGAAGTATCAAAGCTCAACGAGAGTAAAACGTGCTCAACTACAGGCAGTTAGGAGAGACTTTGAAATTCTCCAAATGCAAAAGGGAGAAACAGTGAATGATTATATTGGCAAGGTTATAAATCTTGCAAGTAAAATGAGGATGCATGGTGGTTCAATCACAGATGTTGCGGTCGTAGAAAAGATTTTGCGATCACTAACACCAAAGTTCGATTACATTGTATGTTCTATCGAAGAAGCAAACAATGTCGAGGAAATGCAAATAGATGAACTCCAAAGCTCCCTGTTAGTACATGAGCAGAGGCTCAATCGTACAAGTGCAATAGAGGAGATGACAGCCTTAAAGATATCCACACCAAGTGAAATTTCAAGCTCTAGAGGTAGAGGGCAAAGAAGAGGCAGAGGTCGTGAGAGAGGCAGTCGAGAAAGAAGTGGAGATGTTGGCAGGTCAGCAGACCTAGTCAAAAACGATTATGACAACAAAGGCAAGAGACACTTTGACAAGTCTAAGGTGGAATGTTACAGATGTGGACGCCTTGGACATTATAAAAATGAATGCTATACCAAGCTCCAAAAGGAGAAAAGAAATCAATCCAATTTTGTGGAGAGAAGAGAAGAAGAAACATTATTAATGTCATTCCATGCTATGAAGGTTGCAGATCAAGGTGTACGGGTCGTAGACTCTGGATGCAGCAATCATATGAGGTTGTAAGGAATTATTCTCAACTTTAGATGAAAATTTTCATACTACGGTCTCTCTTGGCAACAATTCATCTCTCCAAGTGATGGGGAAAGGAACCGTAGATATCAAGACTAGAAATGACTTTGTAGAGTCTATTTCTAATGTATTCTACATTCCTGATCTGAAGGCCAACTTACTTAGTATCGGTCAGTTACAAGAAAAGGGGTCTGTGATCACATTCCAAAATGATGAATGTGAAATTTATGACTCCAAAAGAGGATCGATTGCTAAGATGAAGATGACCACCAACCGTCTATATCCGTTGACGTTAAATATCGTTGCCAAAAGTTTGATGGTGAAAAAAGAAGATACCACTTGGCTTTGACATTTTAGGTATGGTCATCTACACTTCAAAGGATTAAAGATGTTGTCCTCAAAAAAGATGGTACTGGGTTGCCAGATATTACTCCACCAACGGAAATTTGCGAGAGCTGTGTAGTAGCAAAACATGAAAGATTTAAATTGGATGAGCGCACATTTGGAACTTCATCAGAATTGGGTTTAAAGTTGCACAAGGACATTGACGGGCGAGAGGTTGATAATAGGTACTTCAAACAAATTGTGGGAAGTTTGATGTACCTAACTTCAACAAGACCAGACATCATGTATGTGGTTAGTATGATAAGTCGTTACATGGAGCATCCAACGGAAAAACATCTCAATGCAGCAAGAAGGATACTTCGTTATGTGAGAGGAACCTCTGATTTGGGGGTATTCTACAAAAAAGGAGATGATCCGAAGATAGTTGGCTATACAGATAGCGACTATGCAGGTGATATAGACGATCATAAAAGTCCTTCAGGAAGTATTTTCTTGATGAGTTCAGGAGCTATTTGCTGGTCTTCAAAGAAGCAACCTATTGTAACACTCTCAACGACAGAAGCAGAATTTGTGGCAGCAGCAGCATGCTCGTGCCAAGCTATTTGGTTAAGAAAAATGCTCGAAATTCTTAATCAGAAGCAACCAAGTACGACGATTATATATTGTGATAATATGTCAACTATTAAGTTGTCTAAAAATCCTGTGTTGCATGGAAGGAGCAAGCACATCGATGTTCGATTTCATTTCTTGCGTGATTTGTGTAAATAAGGCATTATTGAACTCAACTTTTGCCGAAGTGATGAACAAATCGCAGACCTATTCACAAAGCCCTTGAAACAACCATTGTTCTAGAAGCTCAGAAGAAAGATGGGGATATGCAGAATCCAAGATGTATATCAAGGAAATGAAATGAAGTACTAAACTGATTTTCGCAGAATTCGGAGGGTGTTGAAACTAATAATAGCTAATAATAGAATTTGAATTAGTTACGGAAGAGAAGGAGGAGGTGAATTCAAATTCATCCACAAAATCATCCACAAATCTCCACAAAAATCTCAACTAATTTCGGGAATCCCCCTATAAAAGGACCTCCCTCCCCATCACTCAAATCACTCCTCCTCTCAATCTCAATTCAGTTGTCTGTTTTCACCAGCAGACCCTAAATCAAACATGAACGATTCACACTGGCAGATTAGCTGCATCCTCCATACGTTAATTTCATATCATTCAAATATCTCGATAAAAATAGAATTGGTGGGGTAATAGTTTAAAGAACTCCGTGGTTTTCCCCAGCGAGAATTTGGTACATTCTAATTACAGTAGCAATCCTATACCCGCCTCCTACCTCTATCAGTCTTGCACCTTACAACCATGTTAGCACAGAACTATATAATTAAGACGCTTTTAAACTCAAGGCGACAAATCGATATTCAAAGAAAGTAAGAATACCACATGGCCAAAGAACCACAAGGAAAAAAACCTTTGTTTTTTAAGCCTGATATCAACTTGGAAAGGGATATTCATCATCTTGGTCAGTCCTTCAAAACCCAAAGAATTTTTCCACCTTTTGAATCTGGTTTAGGAAAATCCAAGTCATCTACCAAGTATCCTGTTGGATAAAACCCCATGGTTTTTTAATTAAACATTTCCATTTCCATTTCCTATTTTGATCTCTTATTAATGAGCCATTTTCTTTTTTATTTTTAGGATATATTGTTATTTAAATATGCTAATTGAATGACAAACTACAATCGGGTCTTAGGCGTAAATATTTTCTTTCCCTTTGTTTCCATTATTTTTTTCTTTCAATAGTTTTTCTTCGGCCATTTGTTACTCCGTCGATTATTTTCTCTCGATTGTTAGAAGTCAACATATCCAACCATTTGATTAAGTTAATTATCTTAAATATGGTATCCAAAGCACAGACAGACCAGACGGACAGAGATATACCATGATATGGGGAGCAATTCTCACACAGTATACGGGAAATCCAGTGTAAAACTTTAACGGCCCTCCTGCCTTGAGAGTTTTCATGGCACAATCTAAGGAACCAGAGTACGGAAATTTTCCAGAAGAATTCTTATGTTGAATAGCTTATTGCCTCTCAAGCAATATAAGCTAAGCTGGTAATACTGAAGATGTGAACAGTACGTTCAACTCCTTAGGGTAGAGTAGGAGCAGCAAAGAAAGTCTGGGTTACCACAATACGACATGCTACCTAATCATAAATCTAATATGTAAAAACTGAAACAGCATAGGAATCAGAACAAAAAAAAAAAAAAAACCATTTAGATCCTCTCATTAAACTAAATTTCATATCCAAGAGAGCTAATTAATCACTTACAGTTTGACCTCTATCAAATTGCCTATTATTCCACAGAGACCTTGCCAAAATTAACATAGAGATGTTACAACTAATAGGAATCCAATCATTTAATGACCAACAATGATAAGGGTTAAGTTATCGGCAATTGGTTTTGAACAAAGACAAACTGTGCACACGTGAATATGATATGAATAGGTTATTACTAAGAAAGAGATAGCAAAAGAGGATAAACTGATGAGAAAAGTTATATTCCTCTGCACGCGGCTGCCTACACTTAGTATGCAAAGGTGACCATTCAAGTAATCGAGTAATACAGACAAAGAATCGTACAGAGAGAAAAATGTAAATAACAGCATTAGAGTAGAAGCAGCAATGAAAGAGAAGGCATTGGCATTTGACGTAAGGAATTAAGAGAGAGATGAAAAAGAGAAGGATGGAAGTAGAGTACCTTGAAGGACGCAGGTAGCAAGCATACCGGAGACACCGCCATTAACAAAGGGCTTGACAGTGGGCCAAACAGCGGCGGACTTGAGCTTCCAATCGGCAGCCATTGGTGAGAGCAGAGGAGGAAGCGGGAGTGGAGGATTCTCTTCTCGGGAAAACTAAAGGCCCAAACCGTTTCGTCCCTTTCCTTTCCCCATCCATCAATTACGAGCGCTATTACCATTACTCTATGCCTCTATTGTGTCTTATTATTTTTAATTCATTTCATTTTTAGTATATAACAATTGGTTGATTCTGAATTGTATTTTTGTATTTTTGTATTTAAAAAAAAGTGAAGAAATAAAAACAATAATAATTATAATAATTAAATAAATAATAAAAAGTGAGGCCCCAGGCCTTCAGTATTACAACTCATGTAGCAGGTGAGCATCCAGTACAGCTATGCCCATGCGTACTCATATAATTGATTGATTAATTATATATGACATAATTCAATTTAATTTTTTTAGGTATAAAAAAATGTAGACAACTTTAATAAAAGATTTTTTAAAAATATATAAAATTAGAGACTAAAATTCAAGCCCTAGTGAAATAAAATGAAATATATTATATCCAAAAACCAAGCTTACACACATCACATGGTCGCTCATCACTGGTTCCCTGGCGAAGGCGTTTTGTCATAACTACCCTCTTCATTTCTAAAAATTTCCATTTATGGGTTAGCTCGGAAGGGGTAAAATTGTCATAAGGTTTAATAAGATTGGAGGGAACGGGAGAGCGGGGGACCCATGGAAAGCCTGGCGCGCCTTCACCTGTATTACAGTTGCGGATGCGAATCGGTTATCAAATCCGGTTTTGTTTCGCCATTAAAGCCTCTGCTTAAATCCGACACCAACTCCGACGTTGCTCTTCGCTCTTCGCTCTATTCCTTGTTCCTACAACTCTCCGATCGCTGTCTCCGTTTTCTGTATTAACAGACGCAAGCTCTCGTAGGGGAAGATGAGGGAGATCATAAGCATCCACATTGGACAGGCTGGGATTCAGGTCGGCAATTCTTGCTGGGAGCTCTATTGCCTCGAACATGGCATTCAGCCCGATGGTATGATGCCCAGGTACTGCTTTATCCATCTTCATCTCTCTACCCTTCCGCATTTCTATTCTTTCCCTTCTCATTCCCGGTCTTTAAAACTCGCTTTTGATTTTTTTTGTTTCCTACCGTTTCTGTTCTCTCTCATTTTGTGTCCTCGACGAATCTCGAAAGACTAAACACGTTCCTACCTTTGTCTTTAGTCTTTGATCATCAAATTTGGGTATTTTTTGTGCTACTTTGCATCGTATCTAAATCTGTTGTCTAATTTCTCATAGGATCTTCTGGAGTTAATTCTTTTCTACAAATTTTTATAGCCCTAGGGACATTTTTCAAACGAATTCGACGACCAATTTGATATTTCGTTTATTTTGGTGCCGAAGATTTATATGTGCGTGAAGAGTTAATCCTTGGCGGCAATTCTTTTTTCTTGTTTCGTTTTTCTTCACTTCTTGGGAGTCAAAATTAATTACATTAAACAATTTGAACTTCCGCTTTTTACCTATTAAATGAAAGCTTGTGTTTTCTTTTTCAGTGATACCTCCGAAGGTGTTGCACACGACGCTTTTAATACATTCTTTAGTGAGACCGGTTCAGGCAAGCATGTGCCTCGGGCTATATTTGTTGATTTAGAACCAACGGTGATTGATGAAGTTAGAACCGGAACCTACCGACAGCTCTTTCATCCGGAGCAATTGATATCTGGAAAAGAAGATGCTGCCAATAATTTTGCTCGAGGACACTACACAGGTGACTGATGTTGATTTGTGGATTCTTAGTTGACCTTTTATTTTTTGTCACTCTGTTTGACATACCTTTTATTTTATAGTTGGAAAGGAAATTGTAGATCTCTGTCTTGACCGGATCAGAAAACTGGCTGATAACTGTACCGGGTTACAAGGGTTTCTAGTCTTTAATGCTGTTGGCGGTGGAACTGGTTCTGGTTTGGGTTCATTGTTGCTAGAGCGTTTGTCAGTGGATTATGGGAAGAAATCAAAGCTTGGTTTCACCATCTACCCATCTCCTCAGGTACTGACGATTCAAATGTGAATTAACCAAAACATTTTGATTATTAAGAGGAAGAACCACTCGAATGGCCATTCTGGAATAATCAGGAAATTGTTGTTTATCTCAACAATTTTGGGCTCTGATTCAATTGCAGGTTTCAACTGCTGTCGTGGAGCCTTACAACAGCGTTCTTTCCACTCATTCCCTTCTTGAGCATACGGATGTTGCTGTTCTTCTAGACAATGAAGCTATCTACGACATTTGTAGGAGATCTCTGGATATTGATAGACCTACATATACCAACTTGAATAGGTTGATATCTCAAATCATTTCATCCTTGACCACTTCATTGAGATTTGATGGAGCCATCAACGTGGACATAACAGAGTTCCAGACGAACCTTGTACCATATCCTCGTATCCATTTCATGCTCTCCTCATATGCTCCAGTTATCTCAGCAGAGAAGGCTTACCATGAACAGCTATCCGTACCTGAGATCACAAATGCAGTTTTTGAGCCTTCGAGCATGATGGCAAAATGTGATCCTAGGCATGGGAAATACATGGCTTGTTGCTTAATGTACCGAGGAGATGTTGTACCTAAAGATGTCAATGCTGCTGTTGCCACCATTAAGACAAAGCGCACCGTGCAGTTTGTTGACTGGTAAGTGGAAGAAATGTGTCTTGTTTATTTTGGGAAGTTTTAAAGCTTATCCAGGAAAATTAGGAGCCACTCTCAGTTTCCTCGGGGATTGTTTTTGGTAGTTCGTTTCTTATAGTAGCTTTTGAGAACTAATTTGTAGAATGATGGGGGTGACTTCTAAAAGTTGGATGATTATAGGTCGGGAATATGGAGATTACTAAGCTTCTGAAATAATCTTTCACAAGCTGGTAGTAAAGGAAGAACAGCTTAGTTGATCTGTAAATATAAAAACTAAAAAAAGACCATCAGAACTCGGGGAAAACAACCTTTAGAGAAAAGTAAATCTACCAAGTTCTGCCTCCCTTTCCCAATTAATAGATGAAGTTTTTCTTGTCATATATCACGAAGAATAAGGAATTTGTTGATAGTGAGAGCACATTACTTTCAGGCATAGTCATCTCCATGTTCATTCTAGATTGGAGCAGGTTTAAGTTAAAGTTATCTTGGCGCATGCAAGATTTGACCTCAAGGGCATTGTCATTTGAACATCAATTTGATTTTGGATTCTAGAAAAACTTGATAATGGATCTGTTTTGTAGGTGTCCAACTGGCTTCAAATGTGGTATAAACTACCAGCCTCCAACAGTTGTACCAGGTGGTGATTTGGCCTTGGTGCAGAGAGCTGTTTGCATGATCAGCAATAACACAGCAGTAGCTGAGGTGTTCTCTCGCATCGACCATAAATTTGACCTGATGTATGCAAAGAGAGCATTTGTTCACTGGTATGTCGGTGAGGGCATGGAAGAAGGGGAGTTCTCAGAGGCGCGTGAAGATCTGGCTGCTCTCGAGAAAGACTATGAAGAAGTTGGCGCTGAAGGTGCAGATGATGATGATGAGGAAGGTGAAGATTACTAAAGTGTGCATGGTACTATTATCCTGATAATTTCTTGTCTAGTTCAAAAGCCTGCCGTTTTCATTTCCATAAGCGATTCTGTTTTGTCTTGGAGTAAATTTCCATTACTTATCTTTGTGGCTCTTTGTATGAAATCAGGAATATGTACGCCAGTGTTTCGACTGTAATTCTATCTTTTCTTGAGTTGTGGATGGATTGATATTGTGATAGACAATATCACAAGTTGTACATGTGTTTTTATAATATGAAAAAGTTGTACATGTATGAGCGCATTGGGTGCTGCCTGCTTGTTTGATTTTCTTTTGCCTTATCATCTGCATTCAAATAGCAGTAGAAAGGGAATTAATTAAAGCGGGGTATAATCAACTTGGGCAGAATATCTGACCCACAGAATCAAAGGCATCATATGTAGTTCCTAAATATTCACTCATTCCATTCACTGCACACATAGGTATGGATGTTAGATCTAATTGCTCTGAATCACATGACATCTCTGCCACTTGTCTATCTTGGTGGCTCAGTAATGGATCAGGAGGCTCATCCATTTCCAAGTTCAACCCAAGAGGAAGATGCCACCACGAATGGCTGAACTGACGAAGACCAAGCGCCTCAACTTCTCCACTGCAGGCGCTGCTCCAGTCTGCATTATCAAACGTCTTATGTATCTCTTGGTTTGTGGCAGTGGAGAAGGAGAGCCCAGAATGAGCACCCTCAATTTCAGTGATTGGACCGAGTTTGGTGGGGCTGGTTTTGGAGGAGCTTCGTTTCAAACTGATCTTTTGGTTGAGGAGATTTCTAATTTTGAAAGAGAGGGCGGAGGTGGATTTGAGATGGGTTGCGAAGTTGGTACGAGTATTGGCACCACGGAGGAGGCGGGCGGCTTCATCGTATGCTGTGGCAGCCTCTTCCGCTGTCTTGAAGGTTCCCAACCACATTCTGATATCATGGGTTGTGTCTTTGATCTCTGCCACCCATTTCCCAGAGGGCCTTTGTCTGACACCAACGAAGCTGCGTCTACGAGATCTGTCCTTGCATTTCCCAATTTTGCTGCCTGAAACTGAAACCTCTTTATGCTGTTGTTTCTCAACTGAACCCTCCATCTGCATTGCAAAGTTTACGAATGGAATTGAGATGAAGGAAGAAGTGATGGGCATTGGTTTTATAATGGCGGCATGAGGCATGAGGGCTTTAGGCTGTTGGCTGTTAGTGGTGTCCTCGTCTTTGTCTTCTTGTCAGCATGTCCTGATTTTATTTAATTATTGGGCTTATAAATGTAGTGCCCTTTTCGTCTGTATAATGGAAACCCAAATGGAGAATAATGAGTCATGACGGCAGTAAAGGGAGGAATTTGATGGGATGATTAACAGCTAATGGAAGGAGTTACCGACGTTGAATTTGAGGAGCCTGCGCCTACGCAGCCGCACGCCATACCCTGAGTGGTCTGCAACTTCAGTTTGGAGTCCACTCTTCTTCCCTGGAAAAATCAAACAAACAAACACAACAAACTCGTGGAAGCACGACGTTAAGAATGAAAGTTTAATTGCAAAGTTGTCTGAACGTGCATTGTCTGACCTTGAGTCCACTTGTTTTATTTGCCCCAAAGCAATATCTACGAAGACTACGACGAGTCCAGGCATCCCTGTGTTACATTTTTTCCACTCTCTAAGCAAGCCTTAAATAAATTTGAGTGAAATGTTCTTTTTTTCTTTTTTTTTCTTTTTTTTTTTTTTGGCTTCGAAAATTCTGTAATACGTCAAGTTTCTTTGCTAATTGGAAATAGAGTTCAAAACAAATCAAGGAAACACAATCACAAAATTCATTTGATATATTCTGAAACTGCAATGAAAATTTATAATGACAATGATACTAGTTAATTGGACCAAAACAGAACTGAAAGGATTGCCTCCGAGGCAACCTATCTACCCGAAACTAGAAAAAAATTGTAATGAACCCACGTACTTAGAATTAAACGATGAAATATACACATTTTATTTAACACGAAGCAACGATGATTTTCACTATCATCAAATGACAGCATCTCTCTGCAAGGGACCAAACAAAACTCATGCTTGAGAGCATTTTATGGCAAAGAATGGGGACGAATATAATTCAAACATAAACAAGAACAGAAAAGTGTGCCGCCAGGGGCAGCGGCAGGATCCAGAGTCACCTTTGAGAGACTATGAGAGGATAGGCTGCAAAGCAAGTTGGTGCTGAGGTTGCAAGTAGGACCAAATTGAGGCTAAAGTAGAAGGCGGTTCTGTTGCATCTGTTTCAACAAACTTGTCATTCGGCTGGCAGTTTTCTATGTTGCTAAATCCTTTCCCGCACATAGAACCTGCACAAGCAAATACTCCCCTCGAGGAAAAAGAACGATGCACGAAGCATTGACCCAGGTTATCTAAACATGCACCAAGTAGCATCTCGCTGCTTATACAAAACAGATATAGGCAACGATCAACGACTTTGCACACAATTAATGTTGAAGGTCTCAAACCATCTTTTGGGTAGGATTAAAGAAAAACATTGAAAGCAACCACATTAGCATGTGTTTGGTTCTATTCAGCACAACCAATTGTCCGATCACATTTCTCAAATTTCTCAAGTAGCATCTCGCTGCTTATACAAAACAGATATAGGCAACGATCAACGACTTTGCACACAATTAATGTTGAAGGTCTCAAACCATCTTTTGGGTAGGATTAAAGAAAAACATTGAAAGCAACCACATTAGCATGTGTTTGGTTCTATTCAGCACAACCAATTGTCCGATCACATTTCTCAAACATTGAAATCATAATGCAATAAAGAATACAGAATACAGAATACAGTCAATCAAAGGGAGCAACTTACAGTAGTTCTCATCATGAAAATCATTTCCACCCACTCACTGAATTGGGTCATAAATGGCTCATTCTAAAATATGGCCAGCAAACACTACCCTAGATTTAATCACTACTTAAGAGATTGAGAGCGCCCAGTTTAATGGTTAGAAGCAATTGTCGTTATCCTACCTCCCATTTTTATGTTCTCTTCCAGGCGTGTTACTGTTAAGTATGATCAATCGATTAAATACTAATTCCCAACTGACCTCGACAAAAACTGCAACTATTTTGGGAAGATGTTGGTTACTTGGACCCAAGAGTTCCATATCCGACCTGTATATATAAAATTAACTTAGTGCTATAATAGTTGGAATATAAGAAAGAAAATTCAAGTAAGAATTACAAGTACTACAATGGGGGAGGGAATATTAGCTTAAAAACTTGCCTCTCCACCAAAGAACAAAGTTGGTCGTGCACAATTTTTGGTTCAACCTAGTCACCTTTTATTGGTAGGCAGTTTAACCATGGTGGAACAACCTGTCAAAACCGTACACAACTTATAGAGAATGAGAGACCACAATCAAGTATCCATTGAGTCCTGTAGAAATGTTGGAGTAGTTTGTGATAAGCCTACTTGGAGCATGGATAGCAATAAAAGAAAAGAAATTGAGAATTTATTATCAGCATAAAGCAACTGAACAGGAGAAGTCCTACGATAGTCAAGTTGCGTAAATTTACTCAACAGAAGTTCTAAAATAATCAAGTTGTGTACATTTACTCAGCAGAAGAAGTGAACATGCAATTCTTACTTGGGGCATTGCCCATACTCTCTCGGATAACAGCCAAGTTAGGGTCCTACACCAACAGTGTAAATAAATTTTTGGAAAAATTGAAGATTAGCTGAGCCGAACCAAAACTGCCGCTCCCTGGCTTCTGCGAGAGCGAACACAAATTCAATCGCCAAGTGCCTCGCTCCTTTGTCCGACGATTCAGCTTCTGCAATTTGCAGCATCAACCCCACTATATCCACTAATTGCCGCCTTAAAAACCTCGCCTCCATCCCGGCCAATTCGATCAGCAGTTGAAGTACCTCTTGCGCGGTGCCTCCTGCCCGTTATTCAACGACTCCATTAGTGTCCGCGTAATCGGTCGCAGCAAATCCTGAAACCTGTCACGATCAGCAGAGTTGGACAAGCACTGTATGAAGCTGATAACAGCATTGAAAGACGCAATCTTCACATCAGTGCTTGAGGAGGCTGACGTCAAGCACCGCAAAAACACACCGTGCAAGTGCTTAATGTGGGGCACCAAGGTATCCCCAGTAGAATGCGAAAGCTGGGCAAAAATCAAGAAAGCCGATTCCTGCAGCTTGAGGGAATCCGACGATACGCACTGAAACATGAACGGCAACCATTCTGGCCAGCCACTATCCGGCAAGATTCCGAAAGCCAGCTCGGAGACCGTATCACACAATTTCTTCGATATGGATTTGAAGTCCTCGCTTTGAATACATGAGAGGAGTATGGATTTGAGAGAGAACTGAGAGGAAGGATTTAGGCGAGGCCAGAGGTAGGAATCGTCGCGAGTTAGCTGCTTGCGGAGGAGAACGGCAGACATGGCACGGACCTCGGCTTTGGGAGAGAACTGAAGGAGATGAGCGAGCTTGAGAGAGAGAGAGAGAGAATCAGGATGGGTCTGCTTGCATAAATTGAAGACAAGTTTAGCCTGCGATATTGGTCGTTAGAGGAGGACATAAGGTGGGAGAGAAGAGTTTGAAAAGAAGCAAGGTCGGGACCAAGAACAGCAGCAAGCTGGGTGGACTGGGAATCCATTGAAAGATGAAAGGGATGAAGAAATGGGTGGATATATATATATATATATATACGGGTTACAGTGGAAAGGAGATGATAGAAGAGAAAGCAGAGGCCCCTCCCCCCCAAGGCAGAAGCTGGAAGAAATGATAATTCTTAACAAAAGAGAGTTAGAAAATTTACCCTATTAAAAAGAAAGATAGAAATCGGGATAAATAAATATATCTTTCATGGGAGATTTAGAATATATTCATTGATCTAATGAATTTAAAATTTAGCCTATTGATGATTCGAGGTCAAATTCAGTAACGCTAATGGGCGTGGGTTGTGAAAGGTGTATCGTGAATGGTTTATTCCAAAACTAAAAGGTTGACAATCCATTATTTATTCCCTTCTTTTTATATATTTCGAAGCTACGGACGGATGTGGGGGGGATGAGATCCCATTTTCGGCTGCATCCGCATCTCCCAACAACCGCAACCATTGAAGCCCTGTGATCCGATTCGTGCTCTTCCTGCAGATGGCGACGAGCTTCGTCCACTCTCACAGACCCGAGTTTCTCACCGTCGCCGTCGCTGCGGTTGCCATCGGCGTTGCTACTACCTACTATTTCTACATCACCAAGAAATCTAAACCCCAAGGTTCTTATTCCTTCTCTTCCCTAATTCCTTCTACTCGGGCATTTTTGTTGTTTTGCTTGATTAAGATGCCGGGCTCCGGCTGTTGGATTTGGGAATACCTAGAACAAACCCTCCCCATCCCTATTTCATTTTTGCTGCTGATATCATCACTACCCTGCTGTTCGAGATGTTTCCGATTTTTACCGGGTTTTCTTCTTCTCTTTCTTATCTGTAGTTTCGTGTTATGCTAGGCTGCTTGGACCCTGATAAATTCAAAGAATTTAAGCTAGTTAAACGCACACAGCTTAGCCATAATGTAGCTAAGTTCAGATTCTCTCTTCCGACGCCAACCTCTATCTTGGGGCTGCCGATTGGGCAGCATATGAGTTGCAGGTTTTATTCGATTTGATACTTCGTGGAGTAAAGATTTATCAATGGAATGTTATGAGTCTTCAAACGATTTGTTGTTGTAAGTTATGATGTGCTTTTGTTCAGAGGAAAAGATAGCGAAGGTGAAGAAGTTGTGAAACCGTACACTCCAACCAGTTTGGATACAGATGTTGGATACTTTGATTTGGTCATAAAGGTATAGGCCTTGCACTCCCAATGGGCAATAGCTTGCAGTTTTTCTTAGTGTGTTTAACCATCTGCCCAATTCTATCCATCCAACCATAACATTTGGTATTTTGGCATACAACTACTACAATATGTAGATGTATCCTCAAGGAAGGATGTCCCACCACTTTCGTGAGATGCGTGAAGGTGATTTCTTGGCGGTGAAAGGTCCTAAGGTATTGCCAATATGTCCTACAACTGCCACTACATTAGTAGAATTGAGATTTTCATTTTTTACTCTGTTAATTTGAACCTTGAACGGTTAACTTGGTCAGAGTGAATCTTAGGCTTGAGTATACCTTTTATTTTGTCAAGTGTTCGCATTCTTTTTGAAAGGTTTATGAGTGGTTATGAGTATTCGTATGGCTGGACTGGGTTTGAATATTTTGTGGCTGCTAGTTACTAAGATGGCGTTGGATGCTTTTTAGTTGTGTTTAAGCAGTCTATTATTGAGTTTGAGGAGTTATTCTCTTTTGTTTGAATAGGTACGTTTACACAATTTTTTGGCTCGATTTTGGTTCTTTATTTGTTACTCTTGGGTGATTTATGGCTGGTTGAGTAATGTTTATTATTTATGTATATCGTTTGAGGAGGCATTGTTTTAACCACTCATCAAGTTTTAGGGTTTGAATTGGACGGAATAAAAAATTGAAGGCAAAGATTGACCGTTAAGGAAAAAATCAGTCCTTTTGGGGGATTGGGATTCATAATAAAACATAAGGTTATATTAGAACTTCGAGGAGCGCATTGAACAGCCCAACTGCTTCTGGTCTCAAATTTTCTGTTTTGGAGGAGCTAGGTGCTTAAAATATTTGATTTTTGACATTTGATGTGGGAAAATCTAAAACTGGGGCACGGGTTCTGGGGTCATATCTATTATTTATAGAGTGGGTCTCTGTTTGTGTGCGCGAGTGGTGACAGGGACGTTTCAAGTATGAAGCTAATGAAGTTGAGGCCTTTGGGATGCTTGCTGGAGGCACAGGCATAACTCCTATGTTCCAGGTATGGGTATGGGTATGGGTATGGGCATGGGCTAAGTTTGATCTTAAGTTTTGAGTAAGGATTGATTCGTATTTGTTTTCTGTTTGTCCTATAAATAAGCAGATCCCATCAACATTTCTGAACGTTTCTTTTTGTGTTTTGAGGTTGCACGAGCAATACTAGAAAACCCAGTTGATCACACCAATGCGCATCTTATATATGCTAATGCTACTTATGAAGACATTCTTCTAAAGGTGCTCATTCTCCTCTCTTAAATTTGGATTTGGAAGGTACCCCACATTGAGATTTAGATATTGCCTTGCAAAACCGAACTGAAACCTTCCAGTTTACTGGTGTTTATAGGAAGAATTGGATAGTCTTGCGTCTAGGTTCCCTTCCCGCTTTTCTGTCTACTATGTGCTCGATCAGGTAACAACTTGGGGTTTTATAATTTTGGAAATATATTCTGCAGTTCCATGTCGTTTTACAATCTCCCTCTGCTCTGTACAGCCTCCTGAAGGATGGGATGGCGGCGTTGGCTTTGTGACTGAGGAAATGATACGACTACACTGTCCTGGACCATCCCCTAATGTTCGGGTGGGTATGCATGCGTTGCTTCATTCGTTTTTCTTTCTCTCTGTAAGAGAAAGTTTGTGCTAATAGCAGGCATTATTGTTGTTCATTTTGCGACAGATATTGAGGTGCGGACCACCCCCCATGAACAAAGCTATGGGTGCTTACCTCAAAACTATTGGCTATACTTACCAAATGCAGTTCCAGTTCTAATCCAACCAACCCCATTATTTACTCTCCTCTTTGCTCTACTTGCCCGATCTAATTCAATCTTCCCATCCCCATCCCAAAAGCAATTGAAGTAAATGTGTATCCAACAAACAATGTATGTTAAACCCAATATTTGGTACTGAACTTGATGTGATATGCAGACATACACTGGGTTCACATAAAAGAAAAGAAAAGGTAAGGCAAAGAAGGAAGTTACATAAAAGCAGCAATGCTGTCGCTCTCTCATCTACCAACAATCCCACACTTTATGAGGCTCCCAATGGTGTTCCACATCAACTTTGCATCTTCCACTCTGTTTCCCTCTGCCAATTTCTTGTATAGATAGCTTTCGAAAGTCATTCTCTGCACATACTCGTTCCCACACATCTCCACCAATGCTTCCCTTCCGGCGTTGTCTCCATAGAACACTCTCTGCAACAGATCCAAGAACCTGAACGTCCCCACGTACTTGGCGTCCCACTCTCTCAGGTACTCTCTCTTCAGATCCCTTTCTCCGATCATCCTCTCCCCTCCTTCCGATGCTCTCACCACTGCCTCCCCGCACATTCTCCCAGATTTTGCAGCGAAATATATGCCTTCCCCGGAGCACTTCGTTACGTACCCTGCCGCGTCCCCGACCAGTGCCACCCGCCCTATCACTCGCCTAGCTCGCGGGTGCTCCGGTATTGGATGTGCCTCTACTTTAATCACCTTCCCTCCACTTATCTTACTCTTTGCCCTTTCCCTGATTCCACTTTGGTACTGCTTTATGTCTTGCTTCGAGCACACCGTCCCCGTTCCCACCGCCACATGGTCGCACTTTGGAAATACCCACGCGTAGAAGTCCGGCGACACGTCGTTCCCTACGTACATTTCCGCCAGATTCTCGTAGTACTCCATTTTCTCCTCTGGCAATTTGATTCTCTCTTGGAACGCGATCGCGCACGTGTAACCTCCGGCGTCTATCGACTTCGCCACTCGGCTATTGGCGCCGTCCGCGCCGATCACCACATCCACGGCCAAGGATCGCATAGAGTTTTCGGTTGTGTAATGCACGACGTACGGTGCGTTGGAGGAGGCAGGGACCTCTAGATTCAGCACGAGTCCGTGGATGATATTAGCGCCGATGGACTGGGCGCGGGCGCGGAGGAAGGAATCAAGCACTTCGCGGCGCAGCATGGGTATGAACTCATGGGCTTTCAAGGTTTTTCCGAAGTCGACGGCGATATTCGAAGGGGATATGATTTTCATACGAGTAACATGGCGATCTATGAGATGAGCAGGGATGTCGAACTCGCTAAGCATGCAGAGAGGAAGAGCGCCGCCGCAGGGCTTGGCAGACGATGGGCTGCGCTCGAACAGGTAAGTCTCGACGCCACCAGCTGCCAGAGCTTCGGCGGCAGAAGATCCCGCAGGGCCACCGCCGATGACGGCCGCTCGGAGCTTGCGGCCGAGGAGAGGTGCAGTGTGGAATTTAGAGGAGGCAATGACAAGGGATGGGGAGCGTGAGGAGGAGGGAGAGCGTGTTGTAGCTACTGGAGAAAGGGGGGAGAATACCTGGAGGCATTGGAATTGGAGCGCCATTGACGGGAGAAAGATCAGGAAATGAAGGCGGAAGGATTTAGGTTGAGATCCTGGTGGGGTTTGGTTTTATTTAATGGGAGGTTATTTTGATTTAGTGGATGGCCACTTAACTTAGCAGTGTACAGAAAACGACATTGGATTTTGTTTATCGACTTAGTTAAAACGAGAATCGAGTACAAATCACGTGCTCCTCCTCCAAAATGGGCTATTTTAATTACATCTACTTCGCATGCCACTTGTCGTGGTGTATGTAGCCGCAGGGGAATCGCGCCATTGAGACAGGACACGAGGACTGCATACGGCAAAGCGCAGAATAAGCAGCCGACCCATTCCTCAACCTCGTATTTGAAATTTGTATGCTTCGTGATTGGTAGAGAGGATTAGATAAATAGAAATACATGTTATGCTATATTCACTCAGTTGGGACAGAAATGTGAAGGCCTGAACTTAAGTGATACATGAATTAGGTCATTGTATCGTCTAGCTTACATACACCTCTCTGTTTCAATTTTTTTAAGTAAATAAATAAATATATATATATGCCGTAATTTTCAGATGGAGGTGTGGAGTGGCGTATTCAGAAGATTGCTTGGGCCGCCTGTTACTAAAGTCAAATGTATTAGGCGATCAATGCCCAAGGCAACCAAAGTTTGAATATGTTACAATAAACAATTTCAATAATTAACTTATTTATTCTTCTATTTCAAAAAGAAACTCTCGATTTCAGCGGTCTTCAATGATTTTTTATTATTATTATTAGTCTTTATCTCAATTCTCAGCTACGCGTATAGTTCCTCGTCTTCCGGTTATGTTGTGGAACTGGAAGCTTCCCATTTTCCTCCACGTGGAGACTAATGCGTTTTTGGAAATTTATGCACATTAATATAATATATATCATATGATAAATGTGTCAAGTATTTGATTTGTGTGTAGCATTTAATTAAAGCAAAAATAAAAAATAAAAATAGTTTTGGAGAGAAAAGAACCCTTTCACACCCCCTATCTCGAGTCTTAACCAAATTGTTCAATTGCTTACCGAACCCATGTATTATTATTATTATTCTCAACAAACCCACCTTCAAATTGTTGGTATTTAAGTATTATCTGACAATGAAACATAACATAATTAATTTGTCAACATTTTTAATTAATATATTCAGAAAATTAAATACGAAAGCCTCCTCTATGATTTTAGTCTCCTTAGAAAAAGGCAACCGGAAGCCCCAAAGTCAATAATTGAAAGGAAGAAAAGTCTATTCCACGACTGAGCTTCAAAGTTATCTATAAATCTATATCAACGTTACCATTATCTTCTATTTCCATCCTCCCTTTCTCATTTCATACCATTTTTCTTTTTCTTTTCTTTTTTTGTTTTCATCGCGTCGCCTGTCTTATGGCGGAGCACCAAAAGATATATCCACTCCACGACGTTCCACTCCACGACGTCGAGGCACCGCCCATGCCGGCTCCCACTGACCCCTTGGTGCCGCATGGAACAGAAAAATCCGACGCCGGACCGCCGCGTACTGCCGAGGCCACTGTTCTATATCCACCCTTTCGGCGGACGATCCCGGTGATGCACTCCAAGCCACCGAAGAAGAGACGAAGCTGTTGCTGCAGGTGCCTGTGTTGGACGATCTCGATTTTAGTTCTCCTACTGGTTTTGATCGGAATCGTGGTCGGAATCCTGTACCTGGTGTTCCGACCGAAGCTTCCGGAGTATTCGATCGATAAACTGCAAGTGACGCAGTTCACGCTGGGTGGAAACGACCGGTTGGACGCCACTTTCACCCTGACGCTGACCACTACGAACCCTAACAAGAAAATCGGAATCTATTACGAAGGAGGGAGCCACATAAGCGCGTGGTACATGGAAACGAAGCTGTGCGAAGGGGCTTTGCCGAAGTTTTACCAAGGCCATCGGAATAGGACGGTGCTTAACGTACCGTTGGTGGGAGTGACGGAAAACGCCACCGCGCTTTTCACGACGCTGCAGCAGGAGCAGCAACAAACCGGCAGTATTCCGTTGAATCTGAATGTGAGACAGCCGGTCAGGATAAAGCTGGGTAGCTTGAAGCTGATGAAGGTGAAGTTCTCGGCAACCTGCAGACTGTTGGTTGATAGTGTTTCAGCCAATAACGACATCGTCATTAAAAACAGTAGCTGTAAGTTCAAGCTCAGACTATAAAATTATTTATTTGTTTATTACTACTCGCATTTTTCAGTTTTTTATTCTTTTTAGTATATTCATGTTTTCCTGTATATTAGAATTTAGTCGAAATAAATGGTGTTAGAGAGAGATTTGGATTTTGTTTCCCCACGCGCTACATTTATTTATTTATATCAGCGTATTTGAATAATATTACCGTTCAGTATTCAATATTTAATATTCCATCAAATTTTAGGCATTCAATTCTAGTAGACTCAATTATTTAAAGATATTTATATTCTTTGATATCCATATTTAGAACAAAAAATAGGACGAGAATGATTGTGGTTGAGGAAAATAATAGAAATAAATTCCCTTATGGGTCAAGATTTGTAAATAAATTTCATTCCACGCCATCTAAAATTTCTAAAATTTATTACCTTCTTCACTTGAGTTAAATTTTAAACAGAGTTTGAGCAATTTGTTAATAATTTTAATCCAACTAAGCTAATTAATTAATATAAGTAATCTCAACCTAATTATTATTATGTTGATTCAATATTTGGCCACGTATTAAATTACTTGGTATTTACAATGATGTTTACTGTGTTAATTGTAACAAGATTTGAATATACTCTTACTACTCTCGAACATCACTTCCACCACACTAATATATTTAAAAAAAAAAATAATAATAAATAACCCCACAATTTCCTGGTTGGCCAAGTTACAAGTGTAATAACATGACTTTGAAAGTTCATCTTTTATATTTGTGATTTAGAATTTATTTATAATTTGGTTGGTCTAATTGTTTTATTTAAACTCATAAAACACCCAATCACATAATTAAATGAACACACTTTTAAGCAACGGATATTTCTGAAATGAGTAATGCATTTTAGTTTATGATTGAGTAAATAAAAAAAAGTGAATATTTTCATTAGGTAGAAGACATACTTGTTGCCAATAGATGAAAGCGTTGTTTTGTCCCTTAAAAAGAAAAAAAAAAAAAAAAAAAAAAAAAAAAAAAAAAAAAAAAAAAAGAAAGAAAAAGAAACAAAAGCGGAAAAAAGGGGAATTGCTGAAGGATATGGGTGTGTCTTCTTCTCTGCCCGCCCTCCCTCCCTGCCCTCGCTAGTCGCTATATAAATTCTATTTCCCTGTCTGCTTCCGCCAACTACTTTTTTCTGCTCTCCATCTCACACTCCCACTGCCTGCTTTGCTCCAACCTCTCCTTCATAAACCCTAACACCCACTCCCTCCTCTATTGCCCACTTCTCTCTGCTCTCCATTCCACTCCTCACTCTTACTCCGGGTCTTTCTTGGAATTTGCTGCTCACAATGGTGATGGTGGACACCGAGGTTGCCGACGATACCCAAGAGACCAATGCCTGCAAGTCTCCATGGAAGAACCCACCCGCGGTTGATGGGAAGGACACGGATGCTCCTGTAATGGGAGCTGATTCTTGGCCTGCACTCGCTGACGCGCACCGCCCCAAAACTCTAGATGCTACTACGTCTGCCAACTCTTCTCATTCAGGGGAGCTTTCAGATGGAGTAGCTCTTCACTCTCCGTCTTCAGGACCTCAGGTTAACTTTCACACACCCTAAATCACATTTTCTGTGATTCATATCTTCTTTGACTCATCACAGACTACCAACCTTGCAATGTCACCTACTTAACGACTCCCATTGTTTAGTTTGCAATACAAAATTTGAAAGTTCCCTTTAGGACTTTGATTTTAGCTGCACTCGTCACGTTTACAAAATTTGAAAATTTGATAGTTTGCAATACAAAATCTCAAAGGAACGAAATTCTTTAAGAAACTAAGATATATATTACGTAAAATTCAATCATTGAATAACCCGGCAAAGTCCACCTCCACTAACTATGAAATCTCGTCCGTGACTATTTTGACATTCCTGCCGCTTATTGACGTAATATATCCAATTTATTTTATTTTTCCTCTTGAATATAATTAAATGGAGAAATGTGGCGCTTTCAACTAGGGAGGATGTGTACAGAAGTCACCCGCCTCTCGGAATCCTAGTTATTCACTAAAGAATTCCCAATCACATCATCCAAAAGCAGGCTCTAAGCGCAACCCAAACGCTGCTGTGCATGCTTCTGTTCCATTACCTTATCATCAGCCACCAATGCCTCCACTTTTTCCACCCATATTACATCCTCCTCATCTCGCTGTTCCGGGATATGTTTTCCAGCCTCGACCTGTAGCTGGGGTTAAAGTACACATGGCTAAGCCTGGCAGTGAGACATCAGGACAAGCTTTTGTTCCAACTGTCGAGCCTCCACCACGAGGTGATCCAAGTGGTTATGTTGTTGGTGTTCATAATAGAAGACCTTACATGCAAGAATCTGGTATTCATTGGAACCATGGCTGGCATCATCAACGGGGATTTAATCCAAGAGACAACATTTCCATGCAACATAGTGCTGGACCACGCCCTTTCGTACGCCCACAGCTTTACCCTCCAGCTCCTGGCTTCATGGTTGGTCCCAGTTTTCCTGGTAATTATGCCATCCTAATAACCTCTCAAGTATCTTAAGATATGTCATTCTAATCTTAACCTCCTCTTCCTTCCTTATTCTATTAGTACAAAAATCTGTCACACTAATATTTAGACTGCTCTAAATTTAAATATGTCCTGTTATGTTGTTGGACTATGCTCACATGAAATTATTAGTCGCATTAGTTACCACCAAAGACTTCTATGTTATGCAGGACATGGACCTATGTACTATGTTCCTGTTCCACCTCCTGATGCAATTGAGAGACCTCCTCAGCTCATTCCGCACCCTCTTAATGCAAGGGCTTCAATGCTTCCCCCGGATATGCTAGCACTTCGGGACAATCTAGTAAAGCAAATTGAGTATTATTTTAGGTAGGTCAACCATTAATCTAGAAAGAGATTTCCCCCTTTGTTGAGAATTTTGAGACTTTGATGCTGGTATACATTAGAATTGCCGCTTGTTAATATTATTCCTTTTATGTATTCTGTCTATTTATTCAGTGTTGAATGCTTTGTTGCACCTGAAATATGCAATATTTGTGCTTAACTTTTCGTCTTATTTTGAGTGGACTTTTCTTTTATTACACTTAGACTAGTATTTTCATTTCTATTGAATGTAGCCTTGTTATTTATATTTTCATTTGGCCTTCTAATATCAGTTGGAGCAGCTCTTTGACAGCTCCCTCGTGGGTTGAGAATTACTCATCTATTTGTAGCTTTCCACTTATCAATGGATATTTTCTCGTTTCTTATCTAAAATATTTGCCGTCAACTTATCCTGCATTTTCCTTATATTTTGGTGCAGCGATGAAAATCTGAAGAAGGACCATTACCTAATATCTTTGATGGATGACCATGGATGGGTTCCAATATCAGCCATTGCTGAATTCAAAAGGGTATAGTTAAATATTTGTTGGTGTTTCAGAAAATGTAATAAGCCTTTCTTTTTTCCATCTAGAAGATCTTTTCTATGGATTCATGATATATATTGTCGTGATAGAATGGAACACACTGCTGTGTACTGATAGGTTCAAAAGCTGTCCCTTGCCAATATTTCATGCTTAGAGATTTCACATTTCAGCTGTCATGTTATATCCATTTGAAGAATTATTCAACGTTAACATTTTATTGGAAATTTGGTTCCAGGTTAGGAAAATGAGCACTGACGTTCCATTTATCCTTGATTCTCTGCACTTATCTGCAAATGTTGAAGTTCAGGTATTTATTATTATGCTTTATGGCTTTTGTTGTTCATTTCTGTATTTATGGAGCAAAAGCAATTCATATGAAATATTTTGGGAAACATAGACATAGAAAATTTGACGACAATAGGTTCTATTGTCTTAAAACTTTTATTTTATCCGCGTTTAACTTTGTCCTTTTTTTAATGGGACCCCTCTTCCTTTTATCTGATTTACTCTTTAGAATATTTTAAAATTATATGGAAGCTATATTGTTGCTTATTTCTTCCCCCTCTTAAATGGATGCAGAAAATTTTCAGTCGGCTTGGAATCACTGTCTTATCTATTCATTTTCATCTAAAATAATGCTCAGTCAAATAAATATGTTTTAAAACAACCCACTCGTTTTCTCCAGTCATTTTATGTTTGATTCTTGACGTAGAAGGGATGGGAGCACATGTTTTTTCTTCTTCTTCCCCTCCTCCTTCTTTTTCTTGGGGTTTGTCTGTAGTTCAAATCATCCAATGAAATGCATGGTGTGAAAACCTTGAGACTGCAAGGATTCTAGTGCTGCAGTTAGAATGATGAAATTTAAAACTATTGACTTTTTGCAGCACCCTATGTAATGCTGTCGTGATGAGAAAACCTATCTAACTAGGATGCTGTCCTGTTGATTGGTATCTGAAGTTCACAGTTTTTATTTGTTTCAGATTTAACTGTTAATTTGTATTTCCTAACTCTTTTCTGAACGTATGCTGCAATTAAATATCTTTACCATTCTTACTCTCATTTTCGACGGTGGGATTGTTGGGATGGCATACTGGCTGCATTTTGAACTTGTACAAGCATTCGATTTGTCTAAGTTATGTCAATGAATGAAACATTTCTCCTAGTGTTACTAAGGTTTTATTTCTTTTGGAGTCGCAGCATCATTTTTTAAGTCAGGTGTGAACCATGATAATTAAAGATAGCAAATTGATGCTGGACAGTGGTAAGGAAGAGAGTAGAAAGATGAAGAGATAGGAGAAGAGAAAAGTGTCCTTTTGATGAATCTGGTATTTGAGAATCTGGTTGGTCCTTTTCCATGTGAATGAACTTTGGAGATCCACATTTTTAGCGATGAGATTGTGGATGGATTGTGTTCATAAGTTTCTATTAAGCTAGTCACTTGGTTTGAAGAGGATGTGCAGATAGAGCAGAGGTGACAGCGTTTTGCTAGGGATCTAATGATAAACCAGAAAGTATTCATTTGAAGTTGAGGCATATTGGTTTGATGCGTACTTGAATAATGTGGATTTCAAATATCAATGAGGTGATGCATGTAAAATCACAATCCATTACATTCATATGCTTAAAACAGTGGGATAATATTGTGACACCTATATTGGACTTGGCCCACTTAAATAACCTCTCAATACGAACGAAGTGTATTCAAAGTAATTCCATCCATGCTCTGGCGAAAACTCTTCAAATTCAAATTCAATCGAAGAAGAAAGATATACAAAGCTTTTAGTATCTTATGATCAAAATGTCACCTTTCTATCCTCCTTTTCACCTATTTTACCCTAAAACAAATATTTTGCCTTCACTCCTTTGGATCCAGATATAGGTTTAACCGGAGAAGTTGTTCACTTGACAAAGAACCCCACACCATACGGTGACGTCTATGAGATTGATTTCGAGGTAAGTTTGAGTGGAGTGGAATCAATTATTCTACTAGTGGATTTGAGTATGGAGGTTGTTGTTTTTTAAGATTCTTTTTCTGAATCTTACTGAGGTAATAGGATTAACTTGCACGAAGATAATTTTCCCTTATTTGCTGACGATGGTTCTTCCAAAGCTTCTTTTTATGGGATAAGTATTCTTGCAAAGCAGAGGAGTTTTTTTTTGAGTTATGTGCACATTTGGCTTGAAGTTTAGAGTGTGATGGAATCAATCTTTTTGGTATTGAGAAGCTTTCTGATTTTGTTGCATCAAGATGCTTTGTGGTTGCTTCTTAAAAGTTTTTTTTTGTTTGTTTATTGGTGATCAGTTCTTGATTTTCGTTCGAAGATTTAAAGTAGCAATCATGGAGAAGGCCTTATTCATAGTTTCATCATTCTTTTGCAAGCTCTCTTATTGGTTCTTTAAAGTTTTTCATAGATATTTGAAAAGATAATCTCTATATGGTCGTATTTTCTGTTTGTATTATTTCCTTTTAACCCCCTTTCATCTGTCGAACTTTATATTTTTGAAGTTGTTTCTTGTTAAAAAGAATATTCATAAGTAAATCATATATTAAAAATGAACTCGAAACTACATAGGCTCGTAATAAAACATAATTTATTTTACTTTACCTTACAAACCTTAATCTTCTGTAGGGTGATAAGGTGCGAAAACGTGATGAATGGTTAAAGTGGATTCCAGTTCCTGAAGACTCTAAATCAACATTAAGTGTTGAGACTTCATCCAATCTGGTGTATGAAACTACTAACTCTTTGGTGGACGAGAATGCTTCAGATTGTTGTAGAAGGCCAGCGTCCAATCATAACATCAACTCTTCACTACCTCAGGGTTGTTCTCTGGAGCAGCTCTCAAGCAGGGACAGTCTGGAAGTAGCAAATCTAGATATAGTGGAAGGTGATAGTTTGATTGTTCAGCTTGATGATGGAATAAAAAAGTATTGTAATGAACAGTTCAAGTGGGAGGTCAATTTAATAATCATGTGTTGGTTTTGTGCTGATTATAACTTTGTTCAGAACATTCTCGTGGAACTGTGCCGCCTCAAGGCATAGAGTTTTCATCTAATGTTGGTGCACAGAATGTTGATGACCTTTCGAGCCAATTTTCAAGCACTTTCATGCTTGATGAAGAGCTAGAGATTGAACAGAAAGCGATAAAAAAGGATGATTTGACTTCAAGTGGAAGGTATATTATTGATTCTAGCTTGATAATTTTTATTCGATCTTTCCTTGTAGCGTCACTGCTAGCAATATATTTAATAAATATAACCTTTTGCAAATTATTTGTAATTTCTGTGATTCTGTCCATACCTCTCCCACCTGAAAAAAAAAAAGGAAAAAAAGAAAAAAAAAGAATAGAATATAATAAAAAAAGGTCCTGTCAATATATTTTGATCCACGTTTGTTTCTTCATTGTTCTTGGTCACTTGGTGAAGGAATTTCAATTTCTTAGTCTCACTTTGTCAAAGACTAAATTCAAATCACTCTAAAACATCCTTTAGTTGGGAAAACAAAAGGTTTGTGTAGCTTTCTTTTGGAAAAAAATAGAAGGATACCAGAGGATTTTACAGGGTTAGAGTTTTCTAGATGCTGTTTCTTTGTTTTTTCTTACATATGAAGGTGTTTTCCTCTTAAACTCTAGGGACTTTTGTTACTATTCGGCCTTCATTTTTTCACACTTGGAGTGCTTTTCAACAATTTTTTGGATGCTTGGGAGACTTTTTGTCTTCCATTATTCCCTTCCTAATGAAAGACTCATCTAAAATCTGTCTCTTTCACACGCATACAAATTCTTCAATTTCTTCCATCTCTAGTTTCTCCTTTTCTTCCCAACATACCTTCCATCAAGTCTATATTTCCTCTCTCATTTTGTTATGCAGACTTTATTGTGCATAATATGATCTACCTGGATTGCAACAATGTTGCTTGGCATGATAGAATACATTCTTGCTAGGTTGTTTAGTGTAGATTTAATATTATTAAATCTTTTGTTACAATATGGTGCCTCAGTTTTTGTTACTACAATTCCTTTTTGGTCAATTCACAGCCCTTTTTTTAAACTTTCCTGGCTCTTTTGGTGGATAACTTATCTATTCTTCTGCTTATATACTTTCTTTCTTTAAAAGAGATTGTCGCCTCTTGGCAGAAAATACAACAGCTTGTAGTTATAAAAAAAACTGGCGTAATTGTTGGTTACGATGAAGTATGGGCTAGTCGGCGCAATAACCAAAAAGCTATTCTATTAGGAATTTACTACACCATGGACTGTCTGATAGATAATTAATATATTTCTTGGTCATTGGATATTAGTATTTGACCAGTATATTATAGAAATGGTTCACATCAGTGCTTGTATTAGTTTGAATAGGTTATTTCTAGAAGTCTTAGGAACAGTATAATCTTTTGCAGATAGAGAGATAGCTACTGGTTGGCTATTCATTCATGATTTTTGATTGTTTTCCCGTACATGCGCAGATATATATCTCCACTCTCTATACAATGGATCAGTTCCATTGATGTGGTGATACAATTTGTAGAATGTTCAAAGCTTGTTTTTTGTTCTCATTTTCTTAATCTTTGTTGTATCATCTACCAAGGATTGACGAAGGTGATGATGAGATTGCTGTCAATGATCAAGATGTTCAGAGACTTATTATTGTCACGCAGGTAGATGTTATTAGGGAAAATGATTTGCTTCCATGTCTAGCAACTGCTGCTCACTTAATAACATTAATCTTACTTTTTTATACGGACATTAGATGAAGAGAAAATCAGAATATTCATGTCATCCTTTTATATTAGCTCTTGCTATATGAACCTTGATTCGATCTTTCATCTGTATATTCTTGCTGGGAAGTGTAGAAATCAATAAAAGTTTTGATGTCCCAACTTTTCTGGATCGGAGGATTTGCTTGGTGTGTTGTGTTCTGGAAGACAAATATTTACGTAAATGGAAATAGAACTATCAGTGTATTAGCTGGTCATAGTTGCCCGCAATCTGATATTGCGGCATTATTATCTTTATTAGGTAGATTTTTTTGTTTCTGATAACTATAGTTTTGATGGTAGCTAATTAAATGAATATAGGATAATTTGTTCTTTGAAATGGATTCAATGCCCAGATAGTGTCTTCGTTTATTTGTGTTTTATGAGACTGTATCCCCCTTAATGATTTCAAGTCTCGAATTCCTTTTCTAGTGCATGTATGAATAGTTCATGTCCTATTTCATTTCTTGTTTGGATTTGTTTTTAATTTTTTTCCTCCATAATTGCCTTGCAGAATAGTGCCGTCAAAGAAAGGTCTACAAATGGAGGCAAAGAATCAAAATCAATATCTAAAGAGCTTGCTTCAACAATAAACGATGGCCTTTACTTCTACGAGCAAGTTGAGAATCTACCATCCTTATTTTGTTTTATGCAATACTTTCACTCAATTTTGAATGATCGTTGAATTGTTTTAACATCAAAGGTACTGGAAAATAAGAGATCTAATCGAAAAAAGAGCAACTGCAACTCAGAGAATAGGGAAGTAACCTCAAGATTATCTAGCAGTGCTTCAGGATCAGTAAGGTCAAAGCCTAGTGAAAATTTTGCTGGAAACTGTGGCTTGGATGAAATCGGGAATGCTAGTCCCAGGAAGAAACAAACTAAAACCTTCCCTAGACAACACTCATCACTTAAGCAACGCTTTTTCTCGAGCAACTTTAGAAATCATGGAACGAGTCGGACCTCTCTTGGCATTGTAGCAGAGAGCCCACCTAGTAATTCTGTAGGTTTTTTCTTTGGTTCTACTCCTGAAAACACAAGGTTAGTCTGAAAGAGCCGCTACCTGTGTATAAAATATCATAATGTACGTGTTCTCTCCTTTGAGAAAAAGGAAGTTAATTTGCAGGACGGAAGTTACTTTATTTTAGTTTCCTAAAAAGGAAATCATACTCAAATTGTTCCACCGCCGCCCCCCCCCCCCCCCCCCCCCCCCCCCCCCCCCCCCCCCCCCCCCCCCCCCCCCCCCCCCCACACACACACACACACACTTTTATGGGGCTAATCCAAGTATGATTTCATATTTACAGCTCCAGGCCATCGAAATTGAGTGTTTCTCCTCATGGAAATTTCCTTGGCAATAGTCCACCAGTGGGTTCTCTGCCCAAGTCTTTTCCACCCTTTCAGCATCCCAGTCACCAACTTCT
This sequence comes from Cucurbita maxima, assembly GCF_002738345.1. NCBI lineage: Eukaryota > Viridiplantae > Streptophyta > Magnoliopsida > Cucurbitales > Cucurbitaceae > Cucurbita > Cucurbita maxima. The sequence continues at coordinate 6,285,060 of NW_019272025.1, read as the reverse complement.
AGAAGAGAATGGTTTTAAACAGCAGAAGTGAGACAATCATTTACTTATGTTATCTATTGCTCAAATATGAGGATGGCTTGTAACGTGATGCTTTCCTATGTTTCTCATTTTAGGTACCTTAAATTTTACAAAAAGTGCTTGAGCGACAGAAAGAAGTTGGGAATTGGTTGCAGCGAGGTGGATTTATTTCCTAAACATTCCTATCCATCATCTTTATTGCATCTTCGACAAAAAAAAATATGCATGTGCATGGTGTTGCCCTAAACTACATCTATCACTGGGTCTTTTACGTTGATTTTATGTTTAAAGCGCAGTCTTCTGGAAAATTTAAGCTGAATCTTCCATGAAAATATTTGCACTTTATAAATTATATTTGATATATAAGATCTTTCATTTTTTTAATTAATTGCTTATGAAATGTGGTCAAGTTTTTGACTTGATAAAGCCCTTGGCTTATATCTAATTAAGTACTTTTCAGATCTACTCTTCTTTCATGCTGACCCTGCTGTCTTAACTGATTATACCGTTTTCTTTGCCTTCCATGGTTTTAAGTTAATACACACCTGGCTTCTGGGAATTAGCATAGTTATATAAATTCTTACAAGTTGACGCTGTCAAATTTTTACATTTATTTTTATATATAAGTTCACCTCTAAAGTGATCTATTTATGCAGGAAATGAATACTCTATATCGATTTTGGTCTTATTTTCTTAGAGATCTGTTTGTCGATTCAATGTACAATGACTTCCGAAAATTTGCCTTGGAAGATGCTGCTTCTGACTATAATTATGGAATAGAGTGCCTTTTCAGGTTCTATAGGTATTGATGAAAAATCATACTTGCTTTTACTCCCATCCATCGTTTATTTACCTGCTATCTTAACTTCCTGAAGTTTCCGCATGAGTGGTGTCCATAATGCTCTCTTTTGTGAAACATAATTTTTTACATGAATGAGAATTCAAGTTCTTAGCTATATCTTCTGGATTGCCTTATTAAATTTGACAATGTTTTCTGGTATCAGTTATGGTTTGGAAAAGGAATTTAGAGAGGATCTATACACAGACTTTGAACAGCTTACTCTTGAGTTCTTCCAGAAGGGAAGTCTTTACGGCCTCGAGAAATACTGGTGAGTTCTTACGTATCTTCTGTTATTTTCAAGGTGTTTAAATTACCTACTGCATGCTTTAATCTATTTAGTTTAATTTATCTACCATTTGTGCTTCGGTTCTTATCATGATAGACATCTCGTATATGATCTGTCGGGACAATGACTTAATGCCAAATTCTATAGGATAGCCAATACGTTTTTGGGAATATTTCCAACCAGAACCTTCGTTCTTGGATTAAAACCGTGAAGGTGAGAAGAATATTCAAAAAATAAGGGTTTTTTCCCTCTCTTTTACATCATGAAATCGTAATAAAAACCTCTCCTATCAAACTCTTGTTCTCTCCGAGAGATTTTGGATGCCAAGGACAGCTCATGGAGACAAGATGAGTCTTCAATGGTAAAGTTTCAAACTCCAAAACCCCAAAAAGCTTGAAGGATATCTCCAAACACTAATTGGTAACAGAATCAGGCATCCCCTGGGGTGAGAGGTCATATATTTCACATAATCTCGACTCATGCTTGCATCTCGTCTATTTGACAGTACGTGTGCCACTCAATATGACATGCTTTGCCTTTGATCATCTTTTCTTTAGGCTTGTAAGCATTGTATTTCAGACTGTTCATAGGTTGAAAGTAGTTGAGTTTTCCATCCCTTTGTCTGCTATATCGTTTTTCCGATTGTCTTAACATTATATCGAGTAACTTTGGCCACTGGGTCGGATCATCTATTATTTATATTTGACAGGGCCTTCCACCACTATCGTAGACAACGGGATCAGAAAGAGCCCCTAAGAAAACATCCAGAATTGGATAAGTTACTTAAGGAGGAATACCGTAGCTTGGATGATTTCCGTGCTAAGGAGAAGGCAGCAAATGTAAATGAGGATGGGAATTGAGAGTGATGTGATGAACTTTGATGGCAACACTCCAATTTTGAACGACAATGCTAACAACCTAATAGTTGAGTTGAGGAGGAAGTTGGGTTTTGAGGCTAAAATGGGTTTGTACATTATATAAGTGCCTCTGCCTGTGTGTATGGCTACTGGTGGCTGAGGTTTTCTTATAATTTGAGGTGAAGCTGTGTTGTGGGGTATAAGCCTTAATTTCGGTGGTGCCTGCAGCAGCGAGCTTGAAGAGAGTTCCCCATGTTGCCAGTTAGTAGTCACATTGGTTGTCTCAGGACTGTAACATTGTAAATGAGGGAAAGGGAAAGGGAAGGGGAAAAGAAAAGAATAATAAGAAAATTTAATTTTATTGGCTGATTATTTACTTATTGGTTGTTTTTGGAAGGGTAATGTGTTGATATGTTCCATAAACAAGTATGTGGATTTTGAAAACTCCATCTTCTCAAGTTCTTATTTTCTATTCCTAATATGTGGTGTGGGATACATCAACAGATTCTACTCAGTATTAACCTTATTTGTAGCTTTGAACTTGGGACCGATACCACAAAAAAAGAAAACAGGTTTGAACTTAGTATTATACTATTCTTATTTTTTAAATTTATTTTGAATTTAAACTAATTTTATCCTACTCATGGCAGGAGAATAAGTTTGAAAATATTAGTCTCTGAACACAAATTTGAAAATAGTTATATTTTTATTTAAATACATATGTACCAATAAAAAAAGGAAAACCTATCCATTCAAATTTTGTACTCGATTTAAATCATAATCGATGATCATATTTATTTGGTCTCATATACTTTTAATTATCCAATTTTAATCAATAAATCTTAAATCCAGTGATTGATTTCCAATAAATTTTTGATATTTTAACTTGTATTAAAAATTGGCCAAATAATAACAATAAATTGAATTCATGCTAATTCAACCTAATTTATTATTAAATCAATAATAAAATATTATTGGTTCTTATTCATTAAAAGAGAAGAAAATGGTCCCACTTCCCACAATTGGCCTTATTTCATAAATAACCATTTAACTCGAAATGAATTGGTTTTATTTACCACAACGTAAATATGCGTGTCGACCGATTAGGAAGTGGGACCCACGCACCATAAATTGTGAGGGAGGGACACAGCCGTCATTTTACGATTTTAATGGTGGCAAACATGTGAGTTAGGTGGGAGGCGGGTTTAACACGCGGCAAAATGGAGAAGCTGAGAAGGGCGGGCACTATGAGTCACGCGCGCGTGGGGCCAATGGACTGACGTCTTCGGAAGCCGCCTTGTGCAATTGTGGCCGTCGATTTCGCACATCTTATGCACTTTTGATACAAAGGTTCGTGGGGCTCATGAGAAGAGATGGTTAGGATTCAGCCATCTGTGAGGTTTGATTTTATATAAAAGAAAGAGTGGAAAAACGCCGTTATTGGAGCTGATATCATCTCTTTATCCATTTACAGAGAGAGGGAGAGAGAGTAAGAATTTGAGTGGAAGTGTGATAAGTTTATAGTTCGTCATTCCAGTTTCTAGGGTTTTCACACTCTGCGTTTCCTCCGTTTCTGTGATTCAGGTACTGATTTCATCATCGCTTCCTGTTTTGCATCGTCAAACTCCCATCTCATTCTCTGTCGCTCATCATTTTATGGCTTCTCAACGATTTTTGTCGCCTGTCTTATTTTGTTCATTTCTTCTCCTTTCCCTTTGGAGAGAGAATGCGGCTACTCTCCATTGTCAGCCCTGCAATGTTCTTCTGTTTTAGCTTTATCTGAGCTCTGCTTCCCAGATTGTTCTTCCTTCTTAATTCTTAAGCTGGTTGTTTTCTTTCTTTTTCCTTTTTTTTTTTTTTTTTTTTTTTTTTTTTTTTTTTTTTTTTTTTTTTTTTGACTTTTTTCCTCTCATTGTTGAGACTGTCGTGTTCTGCTGTACTTTCAACGTTTCTTCTGATTTTTAACCCAAGTCGGTTTTCTGGGGGAGGGCTTGAGTTTTCTGTTTCCGATCACACGGGTCGTGCATTTTCGGTTATCTCATTCTTTTTGTTTCAAGGGAGTGGTGATTATCAAATTGTTAATGACTTTAAGTTTCTCCACCGACTGTCCACGAGCGACGCTGTTTTTCTATTGCTGTATTCTCCCTCTCACTTTTGGTTCTTGGGTTTTGAAGTGTTGGTGGATCATCTTAACATCCATCCAGCAGCCTTTATTTGCTGAAGTGCTTGTGTATGTGTGTTTGCATGCTGATTTTGAATGTTCTCATGTGTTCTAAGTTACTTGTTGGACCAGCTGCTTAATGTTTTGGCTCCGCTTCGTTGGATACGAATTAGGAAATGCCACGCTTCTTTGTACTTAATCTAATATTGAAACCATGGGTGCTAGTTTTTAACGTTTTCGTGCCTTTCGATTGTGTCCATTTTTGCTTTCGATTGGATCCTAAATGTCATTATCGTAAATATCATCATTAATATATCAAAGCTCGGTATCGTATCTTTGGTGTGCCTGTCAAATCGATTCTGCATGTTTTGCATTGTGATTCTGATGAAATTCGTGTTTAATTTGTTTATATGGGGTTTCTCATATGGTTTGCCTGTTCTGGAAATTTAGTGGGCCGACGGGCTATGGTTAATTACAAATGTCTATGTTCCGTCTTCCATAGTGTTTAATGTTTCTTGGTGCAGTATAGTTCGTCGTTATCTGCTCCCCACCGTATGAACGGTGTAATTTTTTATCTTAAAAAATTAGCCGCCCAATATGTCTCCTCGAAGGACTCTCTAAAATCGGCTCTCAATAATAATGTTGTTACGGGCTAATAGTTTTGAATGATAGAAAAATTAGGCATGACCGTTTATTGGCTTATAAATAGTTCCTTATTTATGTACTCCTTCTGTGTCTTACTAGTCATGCAAATTACTTCAGGATGAGTTCAAATGAGCCAGATGGAAATGGAGCTGACGGCGCATTGCCCCCTCCCCCGCCCCCTCCTCCTATTCCCCCTAATGTCATTCCTATTCAGGCCGAACTAGAGCAGGCTCCAGAATTAGTGAAGAAAAAGGTTGTGCGGGTTCCCATCGCACGACGTGGCCTTGCTTCAAAGGGCCAGAAGATAACTCTGCTTACTAATCATTTTAAAGTAAATGTGTCTAATATAGAAGGACATTTTTTTCATTACAGTGTACGTTCCTTTCTTTATATTTTTCCTCTTTATCTTTAAACCATTTTTTTTTTCACTGTATCCACAATCAGTGACTGTTTAAAATTTGTATGTTTTTTGTGCTAGAGGTTGTTTCGAGATAATCATATTCATATTTTGAAGAATATTTACAACTTACAGGTTGCACTTTCGTATGAAGATGGTCGCCCTGTTGATGGCAAGGGCATAGGAAGAAAAGTGATTGATAAAGTACATGAAACTTATCATAGTGAATTAGCTGGAAAGGAATTTGCTTATGATGGAGAGAAGAGTTTATTCACCGTTGGTCCTCTCCCGAGAAATAAACTTGAATTTACCGTTGTTCTTGAGGAAGTCTCATCAAACAGGTATAAATATAATGGTTCTTAATTATGATTGAAAATGCTTAGGAAAATTTGTCAAATCAAAACCTGTTTGCATGTTACTATATCACATGGTTCAATTCCTACAGGAATAATGGAAACTGTAGTCCTGATGGTCATGGAAGTCCAAATGATGGAGATCGAAAAAGGATGAAACGACCCTACCATTCGAAATCATATAAGGTAGAAATTAGCTTTGCAGCGAAGATACCAATGCAGGCTATTGCAAGTGCTTTACGTGGTCAGGAATCTGAGAATTTCCAAGAGGCCATTAGGGTGCTGGATATCATCTTACGGCAGAATGCATCAAAGCAGTAAGTGCAACTTTTTTGTTTTACTCTTTCCCAAATAAGCTGCTATCACTGATTATAGGATTATTATGACATTTTTTCTAACACAAACCTGGTTTGTTGCAGAGGTTGCCTGCTTGTCAGACAATCATTTTTCCATAATGACCCAAACAGTTTTGCTGATGTAGGCGGTGGTGTTCTTGGCTGTAGAGGCTTTCACTCTAGTTTTAGAACAACCCAGAGTGGCCTCTCTTTGAATATTGGCAAGTCTTTATCATCATACCCGATTTCTTTGAATTTGTTAATAATATCTAATCGGTTCTATTCCTTTCAGATGTTTCCACTACAATGATTATACAGCCCGGTCCTGTTGTGGACTTCTTAATTGCAAACCAGAATGTCAGGGATCCTTTCTCACTTGACTGGACCAAGGTGACCAACGTTTGATTGATTTTATCTATGCTATCTCTTTTACTTTGCCTTACAGCTTTTTGTACGTTCTTGAAAAACAGGCTAAACGGACACTTAAGAATTTGAGGATTCAAGCAAGCCCGTCTAATGCAGAATACAAGATAACTGGATTAAGTGAAAAGGCTTGTAAAGAGCAAACGTATTTTTTCCTGCTGTTACCTTGTTTCCATTTCTTTATCATTTCAAGTTAGAATTGCCAATAAATAGTGGCATTAGCGTAAACTACATTTTATGACTCATGGGTATGAAAATAATTTTCAAAACATTTTTCGTTTTGTATTTTCAGAACTATAATTCTGTAAAAAGGTATTTGGACAATTGTTTTTAGACGCTATTTTTTCTTGTAATCTTTTCATGTCTCCTCACAACAGGCTCATCTTTTTGAGAAGAAAATTTTATTATTCATTCTTGATTCTTGAGTTAAATGGTGATTTTGATGTGCTCAATAAAATTAATTGTGCTTGAATTCATTCACAGTTTTCGCATGTTTTGAAAACCTAGACGGAATTGAATATCAAATGGCTCCTAAATGTTGTCTCCTTTCTTATTTGGATATAACTTTACCTTTGGTGCATGTCATAGGTTTACGTTGAAACAGAAAAGTGGAAGCGATGAAGATTCCATTGAAATCACTGTTTATGATTATTTTGTTAAGCATCGCCACATTGAACTTCGATATTCAGCCGATCTTCCTTGTATAAATGTGGGGAAGCCTAAGCGTCCCACTTATATCCCTGTTGAGGTGAAGCTATTATTCCCTCTTAAACTTGAAAAGCTCATAATGTTAGTGATTGCTTTTCTTCCTCTTGAAGCTTTTTCTTCCTTATTCAGCTATGCTCCTTGGTATCACTGCAACGATACACAAAAGCACTGTCCACATTTCAAAGAGCTTCACTGGTCGAGAAATCGAGGCAAAAGCCTCAAGAAAGGATGAGGGTTTTGTCTGATGTAGGTCTTGTCTTTCTCGCCCTACATTTGAATTTTATTTTTATTGATTCTTAATACTGCATCACTGAGGTCTTTGCAGTCTTTGAGAAAGAACAAATATGATGCTGAACCAATGTTACGGTCATGTGGAATTGCTATTAATTCAAACTTCATTCAAGTTGAAGGCCGTGTTCTACCTGCACCCAAGGTATTACTTGCATTTGCCTTCTGGTACTGTAGTTTATTTGGCCTTTTGTTCTGTCTTCTAGACCACTTAACGTTGTTGAGTTTTTGATGAATTTCTTAATTTTGAAGTTGAAAGTGGGCAATGGGGAAGATTTCTTTCCACGTAATGGCCGGTGGAATTTCAATAATAAGGTTGGCATTTCCATCATTATTTAAATACCATGTTAATCCTGTGACTTACAGTGTTGTTGAGTTTCAGAAATTTGCTCAACCTACCAAAATAGAGCGATGGGCTGTGGTAAACTTTTCAGCACGCTGTGATACACGTGGCCTTGTCAGAGACCTTATCAGATGTGGTGATATGAAAGGCATTGTAAGTTGTCTTTTATACTTCATTTCTCTTACTAAAAAAAAAAAAAAAATCTTATTTACTTCATTGCTACAATATTAAACAAACAACTGATTGAAATACCTTTTTGGTTTATAGGCAATAGAAGCGCCTTTTGATGTTTTTGAAGAAAATCCACAATTCAGGCGTGCACCACCTATGGTTAGAGTTGAAAAGATGTTTGAGGAAGTTCAGTCTAAACTACCTGGACAACCGCAATTCATCCTTTGCATACTCCCTGAGAGGAAGAATTCTGATCTTTATGGTAAAGTTTACTTAAGGACTCTAAAATATAAATATTTGTCCGAGGATGAAGTTGATAACTTTATTTGTGTTTCTCAGGTCCTTGGAAAAGAAAGAATCTTGCAGAATTTGGAATTGTTACTCAATGTATTGCTCCTACACGTGTAAATGACCAGTACCTCACAAATGTGCTTCTGAAGATCAATGCCAAGGTAAGAACATACTTGGCTGCATTTTATTCGTGTAGTGCCTGCTCCATTCACTTCTGTTCTTGCACTGGGGATGAGTTAATGCCCTATGCTGTTGGCTGTTTCTGTGAACTGTTGCATCTTTGTGGCTAAATCCTCTTATCTTCTGTAGCTTGGTGGGCTAAATTCCTTGTTAGCAGTTGAGCATTCTCCATCCATTCCTATGGTTTCAAAGGTTCCCACAATTATCCTGGGTATGGATGTCTCACATGGATCTCCAGGCCAGTCAGATGTTCCATCTATTGCTGCGGTAACTTGCTGTAATTTGGGCGTATTATGATACCCTACTGTCTTCCTTTTACTAAGCATGCCTTCTAATATATCCAAATTTGATAGTATTTTTGGCCAAATTTTGTCATTAAAATTCTATGGAAATGGTATTACTACCTGTTCTGTAGGTGGTTAGCTCGCGGCAGTGGCCCTTGATTTCTCGTTACAGAGCTGCTGTTCGGACTCAATCTCCAAAAGTTGAGATGATAGATTCTTTGTACAAGCGTACTTCTGAAACTGAAGATGATGGCATAATGAGGTTGGATGGCTTATCTTTTAAGCCACTGCTGGATTTTTTTTCTTAAATTCAAACACAATTCCATTTTTAATTTCTATAGTTCTAATGTAATCCTGTGTGTGTGTGTGTGGGGGGGGGGGGGGGGGGGGGGGGGGGGGGGGGGGGGGGGGGGGGGGGGGGGGGGGGGGGGGGGGGGGGGGGGGGGGGGGGGGGGGGGGGGGGGGGGGGGGGGGGGGGGGGGGGGGGGGGGGGGGGGGGGGGGGGGGGGGGGGGGGGGGGGGGGGGGGGGGGGGGGGGGGGGGGGGGGGGGGGGGGGGGGGGTGGTGCTTGTTTGAAGGTATTGGTACTGGTGATACGCTTAAGATGGCTGTATTATGTTGATCCCATTTGATAACTATACTGATGGCATTAAAAAAAATTATTCACAAAATTTTAGTCCAAGCATCAAGCTACTTTTTGTTTTTGAAATATTGGCAAGAATTCAAAGCATATAATTGGAGCAATTGAATCTTATTCTTTTTTTGATCAATTTCTGATGCTTGGTTCAAAAGACACTCTACTTTTTGACTAATGTCCTGCCGAAAACACCTGCAATCATCATAAAATAGGATCTACGGTGGACTGAAGGACTGTCAATTTTGGCAGTTAGGACTCTAGTACTCTCAAGTTTGGAGGCTATGTTTCAAATACTATCTCAGATATATAAAGTTCATAAATTAGTAATAACTGTATGTCCAACATCTTCCTGCATAGAAAATAGCTTTATTAACTCCTGTGGGACGTGGTTTGCTGGCTTCAGAAGTTCACTTTCCTTTTTTGAATTTCAGGGAGCTTTTACTCGACTTCTATACTAGTTCAGGAAAAAGGAAGCCTGACCAGATTATTATATTCAGGCAAGTATTTCTCTTAATACTATTGTATATATAGTAATAGGATGGTTGCGGTTTCAATGGGATCCTCTGGGATCCTCGAGTCAGTGGTATTGCATGGTTTTTCAACATTGCTTTAACTCGGCTTTTAAAGTTTGAGACATCAGACTGTTATTTTGTTTTCAATGCTTCGTTCTATATTTTGCATGCTTTTGAAGTTGCTTTTATACTTGTTTTTGAGTAGGGATGGTGTCAGTGAATCTCAATTCAATCAAGTTCTAAATGTTGAACTTGATCAGATCATACAGGTTCTACGAGCAGCTTGATTAAATAATTCTTAATATCTTTCATGATCCTCAATTTGAAGTTCTAGATAATTCTTAATTATTTAAAATATTATAGGCTTGCAAGTTCCTTGATGAAAATTGGTCCCCGAAGTTTGTGGTGATCGTTGCACAGAAAAATCATCACACCAAGTTCTTTCAGTCTGGATCTCCTGACAACGTTCCTCCAGGTATTCCTATTGACCTTTTATTGTGTGTTGTGCGGTCGGTCTTCCTCTGAATAAATATTCATTTGCACTTACGTGTAGGGACTATTATTGACAACAAAATTTGTCATCCAAGAAACAACGATTTCTATCTCTGTGCGCATGCTGGAATGATTGTGAGTTCTGTGTTTGGGATTTTGTCTCAAACGTGTTCTACTGATAGCTGTTTTTTTATTTTATTTTTTTAAATTTTGGTTGCTAATTTCATCTCTCTTTATACTCTCCAAGGGTACTACAAGGCCAACTCACTATCACGTTCTGTTAGATGAAATTGGTTTTTCTGCAGATGACCTGCAAGAACTTGTGCATTCTCTATCCTATGTGTAAGTATTATTTAATGGAAATGGATGTCACATTCTTCTTCAAACACGGGTTCATAATATGTGGTCTTTGTCATCATCGTGTATTTTTATTGTACAGATACCAAAGAAGTACTACTGCTATTTCTGTAGGTAAGACAGTTTGAGTTCATCTACTATTTAACAAATGTTTAAGATGTCCTTGAACGTACCAAATTGTTGCATCTGAAACTAAGTTGGTTGTGGCTTTAATATTGTGTGCTCATATCATTCGTGCAGTTGCTCCAGTTTGCTATGCACACTTGGCGGCCACCCAGATTGGGCAGTTTATCAAGTTTGAAGAAGCATCGGAGACGACCTCAAGTGATGGTGGTTTGACAAGTGCTGGGGCAGTTCCTGTTCCCCAACTCCCCAGGTTGCAGGAGAAAGTCTGCAACTCAATGTTCTTTTGTTAAAGTGGTGGGTAGTAAATTAGTGTCTAATTTTGTTGCACAGGAGATGGAGGTGGTAGGCTCCCATTCATTTATTTAGTATGAGTCTAGTGTTGTGATTTGACCTGTGTTTGGACAAAAAAAAAAAACTTGGAACTCTTTAGATTTTGTGCTCTGCTGGCCTGCCTGCCTTTTTTAAGTATATAAAAGCCAGCAAGGAGAGGGAGGGGGCTCTTTTGGTTTTATTATGTAGCAGCATAATCGTATAGTGGTCACCTTGCTGTATGAACTTTGAATTGCCTCCCTTGGCAGACATGACTATCACATTTTGTTTTATTTCTAGTTTGATCTACCCTACATTTGGTGCCCGAAAGGTTAAATGTTCTTCCCTGTTTTGGTTGGCGCTGCAACGGAGGTCCTCAAATCATGGCTACATTTTTCTGAGTCCCATGTTCCAGAGGTTCATAGTATATTATTTTAATTTTCATTAATTATTCTTTTTGGACAATTTTTTATTCATTAATGAGCTATATTGACTCCAAGAAAATAAGAACAGAAGGATAAAAAAAAAAAATCTAAAATAATAAGTTTAATTAGTAAAGTTCACAGGTATTAGATAATTGTTTTAATTAAAAAGTTTTATTTTGTCATTTAATATTGAAAGACCATTTAACTGATAGGAGATCAGAATTACCAATATCACTTCAAATTTCTGAAGGTTTAAAAATGGATGAATATGGAAAAAAGAATTCATTTTTTCTTTTAAAAATTAACTACATAAAACATTTTCAATCTATTTCTCTGCTCCATTTTCCTACTCGTCCTCTCCGGCATTGCTTCCGGCGTCTCTTACCAATTCTCCAACCTGTCTCTCCTCGGCACTCCGATATCGCCATATCCATCAAGGGAATAAAACCGAAGGGAGGCAATTCAAAGTTCATACATGAAGATATTGACTGACAATGCAACACTAATCTATAAAATATACTATAAAATACAATAGATCTATAGAATACAATAAATTTCTTCAATAACAATAATTTAACATGGTTTCAAATAATTTTTAAAAATAAATAATTGTTTCAAATAATTTTTAAAAATAAATAATTGTATTAGTTTTGATCCTAAGATTCAGAAACTATGAAATTTTTTATCAATATGTATGCATCCTACATTGCTCGTTCAACAAATTCTAAAATAAATAAAGTAATATAATAAGAACGAATGGTGCTATAAGCTTTTCATATGAATGAACCTGTGAAAGATGTGTCCTTATGTTTATGGAGGAATAAAACTATACAATGCTTAATGTAACTCTGCAAATTGACTCATTTTGACTTGTAATGTAAAACACTCGTAGTTACACCTTACAACATCATTCTTTATCTTTCTATTTATATGTGTGTGCTGATTGCATACCAGCTCCTCCCTTATTTTCTGCTACAGTTTCTGTAATAAAAGAACAGCCTTTTTTATTATGTTTTCCATTATACAAATCCTGTGACCTACTATTCCTGACTCGCTTCTAAAACCTTTGCATTCTTCGTTCATACTTGGACTCCTGATTACTTTTCTAGTCTCTGGGATTTCCACTGTTCGTAACTACTCTTGAAATCTTGGATGGTCTTCCCAAGTTCTGCATACATTTTCACAGAAGCCTCTGCAAAGTTATTCAAGTTTTCAAAAAACTTAACCAACCTCGACCTGAAATGATCAAAACCAGAGATCAACCTCTCTGACGCTTCGTCTTGTAACAAATTATTGCCCAATGACTCACTGTCATTGTCTCCCTTAAAGGAGGTTAAGATTGAAAGATTTTTCGCAACCTTACCCTTCCCCTTCCCCTTCCCCAAGTTTTTCTCTTGGCGTGGCAAAAATCGGGTGGTTTCAGTTGCCAAGTCCTTTATCGAATCTATGACCTCCTTCATAGGTAAATCGTCAATCTTCTCCAACCAGACACTACATGTAATGTATATAGGGGGCGGTCCATAAGTTCTGATGGATGGGGCTTGTGTTCTTCTTTTTCCCTTTGATTTTTGAGGTAGAGACACACATGTGCGAAGCCACCCATCTATCAATTGCAGATACAACTTCTGCGCTGCAATCCACTTCATGAAACTTGATGATAGAGATGCGAGTTCGGTTTCAAGATAGATGGTATTGTGCCTCCTTGTTTCAGACTGCATTGAGATTCCCATGTTGCCATGGTAGGACGCTGCTTCGATGACTTGTAGTTGACGCTTGTGGCAATCAAACATCACTTCCCACATCCGACTTAACCTATCATAGTCCAAACACAAAGTGCAAAGTGGTGAATCCTCAAAACTATGACCTAAAGATAAATACTATGCCAACATATCAAGATAACTTAATTATCTCCAAATGTAAAGATATAATATCTACATGTTGCAAACAAAGAATGTGCATATTCTAAAATGAACTTGTGCCAAACCAACCAAGCACGATGGTAGCAAAAAAGAAAACTCACGCTTCAATCAACTCCTCAAGTTGCGGTTGGAGCTCTTTGTCCCGTAATTCTTCAATCTTCTTTGATATAGAATCTATTCTATGAACTCCCACTCTGATTCTTGAATGTAGATCCTTGATAACAGCTCGTGTTTTATCGACTTTTGGTAGACCCACTTCCTTTGATTCTAAATGCCGTAGCACTTTACACTTCAGGTCGTACTCTTTCCTGACCATCTCACTAGCCTGCAATTAACAAAACAGAACCTATGTTAAAGAACTTACCTTCACATGACACGTCATTTCTGAAATCTAAAGATGCACAAAATAGTAGAAATGGTTAAAAGGATAATCAATGATACAGGTTAAAAGTTCGGCAGTACCTTGACTTCATCATAGAGCTTCTTTTCCCATGCATACAGCCTATCCAAGGTTGAAGCATGACTACCTGAGTTCATGCAGAAGTTCTCAAATAAGTTGCTAGAGTGGTCCTCAACATCCTCTTTTGAGTTTCCACCCAAAGGATTTCTGGATGCAGAGGAGTGTGATGATGCCGTCCTATGCCAAGTTAAGTACTTCGTTGCAGTTTGAACCGGCTCTAAGATAACACAAAGAACGACAACTGATTAATGAAGATATCATAGTGGAGAGTTACACGAGAACAGGTTGGATATCGACTACAATTATCATCCAGTCACAGCTTATTAATATAGAAATGTGGGCTCATAAAATATCTCAACAGAGTTACATATGCATCTCAATGAAGTTCGTGGGAACAAGACCAGCATGTTTGAAAATTAGTTGTATGTCCCAAGTTGATTCAACATATACAAGTCAATGGCACAGAAGAACATTGAAAAATAACGCTGCTTTCATTGCATCACATATTCATATGCTCATTCAAGAAAACTACTTAAGCCAAAAGGACTGCTAGTTGTTCTTGTCAACCCATCATGTTTAGCAACAAGCATAGTAAGAACCAATAAACATAACTCAGCACTAAATCAACATAACGTTCCTGTCACCGAAAATGCTCTAAATAACAATGAAGAAAAATGAGAAAATGACGATGCACAATTGTCCTTGTTCAATTAAAGGTGGGAAAAAAAGAAAAAAAAGGTCCTATTGACAAGGCATTTCAATTCTCACTTAAAGCTGCAAATGTCTTGGTTTCATTTTGTTTAGGTTTTAAGGATTAGTTAGTAGGATCATTTACTTTTGGTACTTATTTGTAACCTAAACCTTCACCTATAACTGAACCTATATATAAATATAAAGTTAGAGCTCCCCGTTTGTACCCAAAATTTCAGAGGTAATAAAAGTAGCCCCTTTTTGGCTTAGCTCTCCATGAGTGACAGACAAACATACACACACACACACACACACATATATATTATTTGTATGTAATGTATGTAGATGGCATGAGATACACATACACATATCTATGTATGTGTATCGTGTGTGTGCGTCTTTTTTTCCTTTTTAAGAAACCACATTTTCAGTGAGAGAAATGAAATATATATATATATATATATATACACACAAGGGTACACGAAGAAAAGCCTGTCCAAAAAGGAGTTGAACTCCAAGCCAAATGAGGCATAAACCTAACCATCACCCAAACCTCCCCACCTGTTTTCTTAATCTCTCCAAAGATCCTATTATTCCTCTCAAAACCAAATGCCCCACAAAATTGCAAAGAAAGAAACAAGAATGCAACCCTAATTACATTTTGGATGAGTGAGATGCAGGAGTAGGTTCCATAACAAATAGAAAAATATCAAATATAAACACAAGGCTCTAAGGAAATTCTACAAAAAACCTGAAAATGCCACAAAACTTGCAGCTTACATCATAAAACAAAAGATGCTTTCTAGATAAACAAATACGAAATTAATATAGCTATGGTTAAAGTGGATCGACCAAGAGGTATTTGATAGAGAAACAAAGGTGGTAACAGAAGAGGAAGATTTCTCTCTCCATCTTCAGCTTTAGTGAGGTAAAAGGCTATTTGGTGCCAAGCTCAAAAGTGTCATTTCCTCACATAGTAGTTGCGTACATTAGATGTAATATTCCTTGGAGAATTACCAAATAGTTGGTTGATCTTTTGTCTTCTTTCAGTGCCATCCCATCTAATTAGGAACTGGAGAATTTGTATTATAAAATGTTGACATTTTTCTTGGTTTCTGAGTTTGGGTAGCTTACTGTCAGCATGTCTGTTCTGCTCCTTGGACCTCCCAATAACTGTTAGGTGGCTTTTACTCTAGCCCTCCTTCCTTGGTTTTTCCATCCGTTGTCAAGGTTTTGAACTTTGTCATTTGGTATAGTGTTTAATACAGAGAATTGAGCATTAATCATCCTTAATTGGAATACTGGATAGCCTATGTTTGGTGAGTCCAATCAACTTATGTACAGCAAAAGAGTCTCACACCCCCAAAACATTTCATATTAATGTACTAAACCAAGGAAAGGAAGAGTACTTCCATTAATCCTAATTTACTTCATACTTAAACAGGTAACTTCTAGCATAGTTAGGATGGATGTCATTCAAGTTTAGTTACAGACTGTTATAGACATTTGAAATAATATTTAGAAGTCATCAACATTGGGTATTCAGGCATTTCAACAAATAAACACTGACAAGTTATGTCACCTCATGAGCTTAACTAATAAAGAGAGTTTGGACCTCCCAAACCAACCAAAGAACTAGATACTTGATAAACGGACTTAATTCACAATGTATGAAGATCAAACCAACAAAGGTGCTTATACCTTCCCGAAGAACACTTGGGTCATCTCCACATGAAAAGCAGGACTTCAACAATGTCGATGATAATGATTGGTCTGCACCGGAGGAAAACCAATCCAGTTAAAATATTTCAACAGGATATTCACGAGAAAATCCTTTAAGACATCTAGATCCTTTAAAAAAATTACAATTTTAAAAATCAGCTGCCTAGCTGATCAGTACACAATTGCTCCAAATAATTTAACTGCAGCTTTGAAATAATGAAAGAACCATACCAAATCATGAAGCAACATCACCGCATTAGGCTTAAGGTAAATCCCAATACCTTTCTTGTATGGGTACATCACATTATCAATTAAGGCATTACAACCAAATATAAGAACTTCACCTTAAGCTAAAAGCATCGAGTGTAATGCGAGTGCACACAAAGGAAGAGGGAGAGGGAAAGAGTAAGAAATTACTTTCTTTTCCAGGAAATATTGGACGTATGTGCAACTTATTTGCTTCAAGCATTCTTGGAACTTCTTTACCAGATTCAGAAGCTTTTATAAAGAGAATTTCAATTTCTTTCATACTTGAAAAGAAGTCCATGGGAACAGCTGTATTCTCAATACTATCTTCTTTTGCAGTTGCTTTGCCAAAAACAGATGTAAACGGAACTACTGAAGACGTGGTTCTTAAAGGTGACAAACCAGGAGAGTGGTTCTTCCCCTGATTCACTAACTCAGGCTCTGAAGCTACAGTTTTCACAGTATGCATAGTAGGAGAGGTATTTGCTGCTCCATCATTGTATACCCTGTTAAAATTTTCAAAACTGCGCACCAGAGTTTCTGAAGAAGGTTCATCAAACTCATCCTCCGAGTTTTGAGATTCCTCCTCTCCATGTAAGGAACCCTTCTCTTCTCCATCTCCATTTTCAAAATTTCCATCCTCTTCCTTAAAGTATTTTAAGCCACCAGCATTCTCAAATTCAAACTCTCCATTATTCACACCACTCCCATCTTGAAAAGAAAATTCATGATTATCTGAAGAAAAAAAGTAATCCCAAGCTCCTTCCTGAGGTGCAGAAGAGCCTTCAAAAGATAGTGCTCGAGGTCTTTCAAAGGTTTGACGTGTGGTACTTGGTGGAATGTCTGATGAAGTTATAGTTCCAATTACGGGTGAGGGCAATTTTGCTTCAACCTTGTGAGAAATACTACCCCTGAATTGCATATGATTTGCCTGAAACTGACTTGATGTAGGAGGAGAAGGTGACGGAGAAAGATTGCTGACAGCATCCACACGTTGTGAGAAGGATGGAGAGGAAAATGAGAATTGGGATACTGATTTCTCAGTAAAGGCAAGGGGCTCAGGAGTTGCATTAGTGGAATGGTATAAGGGTGATTCTACTGGACCTTCAGGTTGTACGAATATCTTGAGAGCAGTCCCAGTACATCTTAATGACTGAATGTATTCAGCATGGGCTGTCGCAAGTGTGCATCTTCCATGAAGGGCTTGCTTAACAAGCTTTTTCCTTTCACGACATAGTCGCAGGGCCTTATCTTCCTCTACTTTAGAACTCGAGGCTCCCATATCTGAAGACCTTACTGCTGGATAACCCTCTTAGAACAGAACTTGGATAGTATACTCATCCTGAAAATTAACATCAAGCATAATATGGTAAGAAACCATGAAGCAGCAAATAAAATCTAACTGCACAAAGATGCTATGTTCTTTCCTCAAAATCATTTTCTTGAGATGTCCAACTGATATTAGCAACCAAATTCTCAAACTTCGCACTCACCCCCATTAAATCAACAGATCAAGAAAATGTAAAATAAAAAAGTTTTTTTTTCTAAGAAATTAGAACATTCCAAATCTAAATTCAATTACACTCCTCAGTCTCCCCTGAAATTTCTAATATTGATATTTGACAAGTACTGATTTTAAAACAAGGTGTTTATAAATGAATCAAGGAGGCTCTCTTAGCTGACAAAATACTTTCACTAATGTCAGCTGATTCGAAGTTATGAAAGAAATGGACGTGCCAAAAGGAAGCGTGAGCAGGTAACATTTTGTAATGGGGATAAGCGTACAAAAGAACTAACACCCCGAGAAAACACTGGAAAACAGAATGTACAATGTACAAATCTTGGGTTAAGATGCGAGTTCTGGACTGAAAATTTTAGGCGACATAAACCGCATTATTGGCCAACAGCGATTTTTTAACCAGCAAGGGAGAGAAACAGAACAACTGAATTGGGAGGGGTAAACATGAGGATCTGAAAAGATGTATTTAAATCGATAGATATGATGATGTTCTGTGGAGGTGGCAAATGAGAGAACCAACGATGGAAAAGAAATTAGAGGAGAGCTTCCTTCTTAAAGCATTTACCATTCACCCCTTCCATAAAGTAAGAAATCAAGCTAAATAACTAGTAGAGTTGAGAAAACAGTGCAAAACATACTCGCCGCCCTCAACTAAAATGTTACGAAAGCTGCTCTAACATCCAGAACATGGACAGCAAGCAGTTCGAGTGAGAATCAAATAGAATCCAGGAGAATTCGGACAGAAAGTCGCATAGAAAAGCATGATGAACAAAGAAAGAATTGAACAGAAAAGGAGAGCCACTAGCGAACTGAAGATATGAGGCCTAAAAGGGTGAAAATCAAGGGAAGAGATGACTGTCCATGAAGATTCAGGAGAAAGCCACCAGAACTAAAAATAATACTTTTTCCCTCAGCACAAGGGATTTAACTCCGTATGTAAGAACATTGAATCCAGTCAATGAAAATCCAGAGGAGCAAATAAAATCTACAGAAAAGCATATCAAACTCGAAGACTGGGAATATTGGGCACCCCACCAATTTGCAAGTTCAAATAGAAAGGAAACGCAAACCAGGCAAATAGATAAAACGAACTTCAAATGATGCGAAAGCTCTCACTGGTATCGAAAATCATGACACAGAATCAAGAACCGATCCAAAAATCTAAAACGAACTCCAAATGATGCGAAACAAAAGAAAAAAAGGAGCATAAAAGACAGAAAATAGAAGAATTAGCAGTAGGGAGCATACCCGAGGACACGAAAGCCATGAACGGGAGCAAAGAAAAGCTGGGACTTTGGAGAAGACCCACGTGGTAGAATCATCCCATTCAGAGAGAGAAGCGATAGACAAGTAGAAGAAATAGAATTGCCTTTCAAAAAATGGGGTTTCTAGTTTTTACAGAGAGAGAGAGAGAGAAGGAGTGAAAAGGACGAAGGTTAGACGCATAAACGGCAAGGAGGACAGAGAAATGAAGAATGTGAAGAAACCACGACTTGCGTCCATGCAAAAAGGTAGGAATATTTTCTGGAAGACCCTCGCATTTTGTTTTAATTTTATCATTGACCTACTTAAAATGGTAAGCTTTTCTATATATTGAAAAGAATAAAGAAGATAATAATACGACATGTCTGTGAGTTTTGATTTTATTGTTTTGAGTTAAATTATAATAAGAGAAGTGATATTAAATAACAAAATGGTAATGCCTTTTAGATGAAGAAAGAGGAATAAAATAAAGGAAAGTGAAAGTGAGAATACAATATTCGCTGAATGGGGACTCTGGGTTGGATTCTGTTCTAAGAGAAAGGAAAAAGGTTTAGAACAGAGGCTTTACAAATGACAGCAAAGCACGGAATCTCAAAGCTAAGGCCATTATCTGCCCTTGGGATTTAAGATAGCGAAGCATCCTCTCACATGCTACGTCCTTTTCTGGACCCATCCCTTCACTTTGAGGGTCCCAAATACCTTATATTTTAATTTTTGTCCTTTTAATTCATCTTGAAAACGTACATTATTCAAGAAATGAGGTAACTATATAAATAAAAGGGAGGGACAAAATGATCACTTTTTAAAAATAAAGTACTTGAAAATAGATACACTAACTTTCCTCTACATTCCTAGCAGTTGTAGCTTCAACTGACATATTGCGAATCAGCTTCAGAATAACAAATGCAATTCTGATAGCATCAGCATTATATAAAAAGACAAACAGGCAACCATGTTCTTGATTTCCTTCTCTTACACTTTCCCACCATCTAAAGCTTCATTACCAATTATGACTTCTTTAAGCATAATGATTTCCTTTCATGTCACTCTTATTTTGACTTGTCCAGAGGGATGTAATTTGATTTCACCATTTAGACATCTTAGTTTAGAAGCATCTGATTGTAATTACGCACAATATCTTCTATTCTATTTGATCACAACTTCGATCGATATTTTTTTTACCATAATTTATTTCAAGGACCCCACATCATTCTTAAATACTAATGTGATACTACTGTTATGGCAAGTAATGAACGGAGGTAGTATGAAAATTTGTCTACAAGTTTCGTTTCTTCAAGGTATGGAGGACAAGAACGGAGAACTACTGCTAGTGCTACAGTCCATGAGAGGTAAGAATAACTTTTACTTCTGGCTTACACTGTGTAATGCACTTTACATTCCAGATGTGTGTATAAGGGCTTGAAAAACAACCCATTCAGCTGAAGTTGAATTTAGGTGCCAATTTTGACACGGGACATCAAAAAGAAACTTAGAGTAGGGTCCATGAAACTATATTAAAATAACAGTACCTCATTCCAAGCACCTACTGCCACTCATCCTTCTTACACTAGAAACTCCATTCTCAGAATCCAAATGTAAGAAGGATGGCACTCACATAAAGTCATCCCAAGGAGTTATTTCCACCAAGAAGCATGACAAACGTGAAGAATGTTGTGGTCCACAGTAGGCTTATATCACTTGGTGACAGAAACTAGTGTTACTTACAAGGCAAAAGAGCAGAGAAGGCAAGTTCAGTCAAATATGGAGCCGACTTTGACAATAATGGACTCACAACAATGGTGGCATCACACTTCAGTAGAATGGGCAATTCTAAAAGGCAGTATTGATCAAAGACAAACCTGATTTTTGAACTGCAGATGAAGAGGCGCAATGTTGGTTGGGTATTCCACCTGGATATTGTGCAATTGCTTCTCAACCTGAGATACCAATTCCTTTTGTTGTTAACGAATACTACGGCGACAACAAAACAAAAGTAAATAATTCAACAAAAAGCCACCAAGCCCTTATGCGGTTATCAGAACCCTCAAATTTCTAAAGCACCTCTGCCCTCATTGCTCTCTCAGAATTCTAAGAGACACTTCCCAAATCCCTAAACCGATGAACCACTCTGTCAGTTGAGCGCGGGAAATAATGAGCTAAGAGTTTGATTTACATCCATATTTAATTTTCCAATTTTTTTTTTAAATTTTTGTTAAAATATTTGTTTCAAGTTTTAATTTTACAGTACTCTAAAATCCTAATTTATATCCCAAATTTAAAAGAATTTATATGAATATTTTTTAAACTAGTTTTAAATTTTACTGAAGTTATAAGGGTAATACCTTAATTTTTTTTAAAGAATAAGGGAACTCTTTGATAGAACACTTAAATAATAATAATAATAATAAAACCCTCCCTCTTCGCATTTTATTTTTCTCCGATATCTCCTTTTTCTGATATTTGCTGCAGCCGCTTTGACTTCTTTCTTGTTTCCCATCTCCCTCCTTGCCGCCATTTTCTTTTCTCCGCTTCTATCCCCCTCTGCTGCAACCTCACGCCGCCACTCTGAGGCTTCCAAACAGAGGGTGAATCTTTGGTGCCAAGGCTGTCACAGGGCTCCACTCTCCTCACTCATACGTATGCTTTGAAATCTGGTGCGTACGGAACTGCTCAATCCCGTCTTTAATCTGCAGCTCTCCGGCGGCTCCCTGCACTCCTAATCCCAATTCCCAATTCAGGTCATACCCACTTTCTTTTCTTCATAAATTTTGGTTTCAACTTCCTCGCTCTACATTTTAAGCTGGAAATATTTGCGTTATCGCTTCTTTTCTACGCTTAATGTCACATTCGGATGGCTGATTATTTGATCCGGAAATAGGGTTTTCAGGGAAAGGAGAGTACGCGTCCAAGGGAAGACTATGGCTGTAACAGCCCCAGGGCAGCTCAACGTTAACGAGCCCCCTTCGTGGGGATCTAGAAGTGTCGATTGCTTTGAAAAACTGGAGCAGATTGGTGAAGGCACTTATGGGTCTGCTATTTGTGCCTATACCCTTCTCCGCCTTATTCGTTTCTTTATTTTTATTTTCTTATTTTTTTATATTTATTTAATGATATATTCATCTATGCTTTTCGTGGATGGGAATTTATCGGTAGTTCATGTGTACCAGAATTCGAGTTATGAAATGAAAACAACGGAACTCAAGCTTGTAACTTTTTTCTTTTGTGTATCTCATGTCAAATTGTCTGCTTCCCACGCGTGGGTATATTTTTGAATTGCATTTTCATTGAATTAATGCTTCTGGTCGAAGAAGATGAGAAGAATGCCTGTTGGGAAAGATGTTGTGACAGACTTGAACTGATACTTTAATATCTTTCTGTTTACACATTCTGGTGTCTCTATTAACCTATATTTCTTATATTGAAAATCATAAAATGTTAAGACAGACAGGTAGATAGATAATGGGCCTTCATAAAAAAAAGTTTTTTTTTTTTTCCATCAACGAACCAGTATCACGTGGACTTAAGGGTAACGATGCTCCTTCTAGCTCCCCAACTACATTCTCGTCCATATTACTTTCGACATAGCTCATGTTATAGGCATGCAAAAATTTCCTCTAAGGGTGGGTTCCTCACTTTGATATGATTTGTATGCATGCTTCAGACTACAGTATTGGTAATATGAAAACTTCCCCTCACATTTATTTGAATATTTTAATTACTTTTCTGCTCAAATTTGACGTTCGTTTATTTCTAGTTGATAGTTAAATGTCAATTTAGTTGCTCATAATGTATGGAGTAATTTGTGCTACCATGCTTTTGTGCTTGCAGTCAAGTTTACATGGCCAGAGAATTAAAAACAGGTGAAATTGTTGCGCTGAAAAAAATACGGATGGATAATGAGAGGGAGGGGGTATGCTTCCTATTCACTTTATCATTTTACCATCTCATATTTGTTTGTAAGCATTGTTGTTAACCTTGCCCTTTTACAAGAATACTTAAGTTGCTAGTGCTGGTTATTGTAGACTTAAAATTCTAAAAATTTGTGTGATCACTCTGTTTAAGCTGAAGCCATACGATGCCTGTTACGACATAATTGTACCTGCCATGGAAATATTCTGTTAGTGTTAAACTTGTATTTAAGCTTGAAGCTTGTTCTGTTATGTAACGTTCAGTTCATTTGTCCGTGTAGTTCCCTATTACTGCCATTCGAGAAATCAAAATTCTGAAGAAACTCCATCATGAAAATGTAATCAAGTTGAAAGAAATTGTGACATCTCCAGGTATCATTTAACATGTCACCTGCTTTGTTATGACTTACACTACATGATTTGTGGGGTTTTTTGCCTCATTTTGAACAATTTTATAAGTTTTGGTGTGTTTTTCCAGGTCCTGAGAAGGATGAACAAGGGAAGCCAGGCATGTACTCTATCTTCATTTGCAGCATTAAGCTTCAATTCCATACAACTGTCATTTTCATTTTAGTAGAATTTAGTTGCATCAGTGCAACCTTTCCCTTTTAAATTGTAGAATAAAATGCATGGAATGAGTTCATCTTATTCTATAGCTTATCTGGATCTGCAGATGGTAACAAGTACAAAGGTGGTATCTACATGGTTTTCGAGTACATGGATCATGATTTGACAGGTCTTGCTGATCGTCCGGGGATGAGATTTTCAGTTCCCCAAATCAAGGTACTAACCAAAAAGATGCATGTCCTTTTTTGTGATCAATAGCTATTTTGGCATATATGAATCATGGTGGGTGTGTTTTTTTGGACAGTGTTACATGAGGCAGCTTCTCACCGGGCTTCACTATTGTCATGTAAATCAAGTACTGCATAGAGATATAAAAGGTAACTTAAAAGTCACTATTTATTGATTTCCCTTCTTTCTTATTCTTTTTTTGCTGTCTAGCTAATTGATTTCATGTTTTTGCTGCAGGCTCAAATCTGCTTATTGACAATGAAGGAAATTTGAAGCTTGCAGATTTTGGGCTTGCCCGATCATTTTCTAACGATCACAATGCAAATCTAACAAATCGTGTCATTACCTTATGGTACAGGTAGATAGCTCTGCTAATCATGAAAAGTTCAAATTTAACTTGCAGAAACTTGTTCTTGTCATATCATCTACATTTCTCTGTATTTTTCATATGTACATAACTCTTCTTTCAATTATTAGAATTGTGGCCTTGAACTGAAAGCTTGTTGGTTGCACATACTTTTGATTATCATTAATTTACAGACCTCCTGAATTGCTGCTTGGGTCGACCAAATATGGTCCAGCTGTAGATATGTGGTCTGTTGGTTGTATATTTGCAGAGCTTCTGCATGGGAAGCCAATATTCCCTGGGAAGGATGAGGTAGGGGCTTTTCTATGCAATTTGTATGCTTAAAGAAAAGAGAGGAGACTCAATACTGTCGTAATATGCTTTTTTTTTTTTTTTTTATGGTTTAAGTAAATGAATAACTGTATTATATTCACACCAAGTTCAAACGGTCATATTGTACTATTCTCTTGTCTTGAACTGTCCATTTTCATTCTGTTTGGGCAAAAGTAAATTTCAGTTGACTAGATTTGCGATATATTTTAGTTTGTTCTTTAAATTCTGATACATTTGTTGCCCTATGTTTTCATTATTATATGTGGTGTCCACATCATATGCATGAGTTGCAATTTCGTAATAAATTTGTCATTTCCTCATGATGGTACTTTGAATGTTGGACTCCAACTGATAAACAAGATACGAAACATTTTTCCACCCTGCACGACTCAAATTCAATCACTTGCGTGAACAATATTTTTTAAGCTACTTGTCGACCTGAGTATAACTTAATGAATAAGATACTTTTTACCACTCTAAAAGGCCAATAGTTTAAACCTTACTCCACAATTGCTGAACTAATGAAATAATTATGAGGTCATTTTTACTGGTGCAGTAACCTTCAAGTAACTGTTAATCAAATTGCAGATACCTATAAATTATCAAATATAATTAATTACTTGGGGCCTTCTATTTTTTATTGTAGTCAAAAGTAGTTTGTTTCTTGATTTTATGTCGGTCTGTTATGTGTGGCATATTAAATGTACGTTTTTGGAATCACCCGACTCTCGAGGTTATAAATGGTTTGAAACCTTTTATGGCCATAAGTTTATGATGTAGTGTGCAGTTTTCTTGGAGCAGAGTAAACTTGGTAATTGTCTGCCGAAATTTTTTGTGAAACGACTGTATTTAAGGTCTTTGCCACTTCTCAAAATAGGATTTATGCATTTTGAAGGACAATATATGCTTCTTGCTAGATCTCAATCATTCTTCGTCTCCCCCAAACTTTCTGTCAAATTTGAACCTTGTTTACCCATAAGTTTCACTTGACTATCGTGAATGTTTATTTTTATGTATATTCACATCTGCATTAGATTTATGTATGATGTATTCTATATATATATATATATATATATATATATATATATATATATATATATTTAGTGCCTCTTTGAAAAGGGCCCTCACTCTTTTTTGCACCTCGAGCTTTAAAAGTTAAAAAGCCTTGAATTGTCGAGTTCTATGAGTTTGTTAAAACAGGCGTCCTTAAGCCTTTTTGTTAATTATTGTAGCCGGAGCAATTAAATAAGATCTTTGAGCTATGTGGTGCTCCAGATGAAGTCAATTGGCCCGGGGTTTCTAAAATCCCTTGGTACAACAATTTTAAGCCCACAAGACCAATGAAGAGACGTATTAGAGAAGTTTTCAGGCAGTAAGTTCAGCTGGTGCCTTACTTTTTTAGTGCATTGTAATTCATATCATCAACCTATATTCTCATTTATGCTTTTGATAATTTTGTTGTTTGTAGCTTTGATCGTCATGCTTTAGAACTGTTAGAGAAGATGATTACTCTCGATCCTTCTCAGGTATCACTTTGGTCTATCCTTTTTTTTTTCGATCTTTTTTTGTCTAGATATTGACCACTTCCAGCTCAATATAATTTTGGGGCAAATCATGAATCCCAAACATACTCATGCTCTTACAATTTAGCATGATGTCTTGCACCGTCCCCGATGGTTGCATGCATGGGTGGAACTAATGCTTGCACCGGGCTATTAGGCCCCTTGGTTAAGAGAAAAAAATTACTAAAAAGAAGTTTAGTTTTATTGCGGTGCTGATCTCTGAGAAAGAAACGGTGGTATGTATTTTAATAATTCCCGTAACCCGTGGGTAGGAATATGCATTTTTAGACTGAATGCAAAATAAGACATAGAAACGTGAGTGATTAGGATCTTTCATAGGGATGTAAATATATATTTGGGGTAGGGGATCCAGAGACTGCAAAATGCTCTACTCAATATACTATACCCCTCGTATCTATTATTAGTTGATCCAGGTTCTGGATTTCTTTATCTGCATTCGACTCTTATACCTTTTCTCACAATAAATATAGAGGATATCTGCCAAGGATGCCCTGGATGCGGAGTACTTTTGGACGGATCCATTACCCTGTGACCCCAAGAGGTAAGTGTGTGTTTTTTTTGACGCCTCATCATTTCCATTTGATCTTCAATGTATATCTAAATGTTTTCTTCATATCCAGTTTGCCAAAGTATGAATCATCACACGAGTTCCAGACAAAGAAGAAGCGGCAACAGCAACGACAACATGAAGAAAATGCAAAGCGACAGAAGTTGCAACACCCACAGCATGCACGCCTTCCACCTATTCAGCAGTCTGGGCAAGCACATGCACACATGCGACCGGTACCCAACCAACCAATTCACGGGTCTCAACCACCAGTTACTGCAGGACCTAGCCATCATTTTGGAAAGCCTCGTGGACACCCAGGTCCTGGTAGGTATCCTGGTGGAAATCCCCCTTCTGGATACAACCATTCAAGTCGTGGTGGTCAAGGTGGTTATGGTAACAATCAATATGCTCAAGGACGAGGCGCTGCACCCTATGGGTCTGGTAACATGTCAGGTGCTGGTCCTCGAGGTGGAGCTGGAGGTGGCAGTAGTTATGGCATGGGAGCTCCAAATTACCCACAGAATGGTCCATATCCTGGTAGTTCTGGCACTGGCCGTGGCTCCAATGTGATGGGTGGAAACCGGAACCAACAATACGGTTGGCAACAGTAACGATATGATTGCAACTGCATTTTGTGTCTACAGAAGTACGTAATTTGATCAAACATGCTCAAGTTTTTTCCATCCTCTATCCTCTTCATATAATTAGCCATACAAATGGTTAGAGAAAAGCCTTGGGTGCTTGTGAGCTCGAATGGCTGTTTCGTTAAGTTAATGTATGCGGATCAGCTTTTTCTTTGATTTTTCCTTGCGATATTTGATTGCAAATGATATATGAAATTAATTTAGTACTGTGCTAACAGGTAGTACCAGTAAATAGTTCGCAAAATATTGCTTGTTCCTAAACCCATCGAGAAATGAGATGTCCAATGTTTTGGCAGCTTGTTATAGGAGGCGATCAGGAGGAAGCATTGAGGAACCGTAGAAGGTAAAATGTGCGAAGTTCCAGCTGCAAATTTCCTCAAAATTCTCCTTCCCGTCTAATGAACTGTTCTGTATATCTCAAACTCCAACCCCATATGTTTTTGGAAGTGTCCATTTAAGTCATGATGAGATCAGAAGTTGGGTTCAGAACACCTGAGCATTAAGAAAGTCGTTTGGTGTTTGAAATAGTAATGTAATGGAAGACAATCGACCAAACACACCACACCACGGTTGAGGCCTAAGGAAACAGCAGTCATCATTAAAGCATTTGCAATATTATGTTGTTCAGTTGGGCAACCAATCTGACCTCTATGCCACTTCTTGGTTTCTATCAACTCCAACTCCTCCACTAAACTCACATGAATGAAAGAGACAACACATCTCCCTCCCCCACAACGAGCACTCTCCAAACAACAATGGATTTCATACATTCTCTGAAATCCCCATATCCGCTTTCTATCTCTATCTCCAGAATTATGGGAATTGTTTCCACTTCAAAAATGAAAGAAACTAGTGGCAAAGAAATCCAAAACTGGGCAAAAATACCAAAATTGATTTGATTGGATTGGGTCGGGTAGATAGGTCCAATTGGACCGATTGTCTCCTGCCGTGCCGTGCATTACCCAGTTGACGCACTTCTTCATATGTTCGTTTAGGTCGATTTAGGCCTCTTATAACTTTTGATTTCATCTGCAAAGTTGTAGATTTTCAGAAGTAAAAAAATTGTATATTTCACCTTAATTGTGTTAAATTTTAAGTATGTATACACACACAAAGGCTATACAAGTATTTTTTTTATAAAAAAAAATCACATTAAAGATAAAATTACAACTGGCATAGGCAGTTAGATAAAATATGGTATTTCCTTAAGAAGGTATATATGTGTAATGTAACTATATAAGTCGTTGAAGTGTCGAAATTCAAATAGGAAACCTAAAAATGCTTGTTGAATGAATGAGATGATACAAAAATGTTGTCGAAAATTTATCCAAAAAAAAAAAGAAAGAAAGAAAAAAAGGAAACAATTAAATTTATCCACCACCTCCTCCTTGTTTATGATTCTCCTATTTATATGCCCTTCGCTGATTTTACCATTCTGACTTCCGCCTCGCCTGGATCTCTCCCTTCTTATTTTCCTCGGTTTCCCCCTTCCTCCCCGCATCGAATTCCATGGCTGACCAGCTTACCGACGATCAGATCTCCGAGTTCAAGGAGGCCTTCAGTTTGTTCGACAAGGACGGCGATGGTCTGCTTCTTTCAGATCCCTTCTCCATTTCGCCTCCTTCTTTATCTTTTAATGATGCATGACCCCCCCCNCCCCCCCCCCCCCCCCCCCATTTTAGATCTATTTTTGTGCTCCTGGAATTCTTATATATCGCCATTGCTATCTATCATACCTCTTTGGATATCGTAGCTTTTTTTTTTCTTTTTTTTTTGCCGTTGATTGTGTTTTGCGAGGATTATAATAATGTTTCGTTTTGTTCTTTCCATGTGTTTTTTTTATTTATTTATTTCGTGTTCCTGGGTTTTTTTCGATCCGTTTCTGTTTTCCTGCATTGTATATTACGATCAACCTCTTCTGCGGGTAGAAAGCTTGGAAATTATGGATGGCATGTCGATGTGAAATTTTTCGTTGGAAGATAGTTCTTTATAAGTTTTCTATTATAGTTTAGAATCTGGAGAGTGATTCACTACGTTTTTGTATGGCATTCTAGTTGATATATTACTGCTGCGCCTCGTCAGCCAGTGGGAATAACCTGTGGATCATTTCGTTTCTGTACCTCTTGAGTTTTCAGACGGTTTACGGTTTAAGGAACGATACCGTAAACATTAATTGGTTTTACGTATTCCATTAAATATAAATCTTTCTTTCTTTCTAAAGTTTGCCTATGTATCACTTATTGCCAGCCTGAGTTGTTGAGCATGGGCTAAATTAGATATGTTTAGTTGGTCTGTAAGGTAACTGAACCTAATGCCTGGAACCGTTAACAATGAGCACAAAGAGGTGTTACCAACAATTGCAACTATAGGAACATTGAGCGGGACAGACGAGATTGGTCTTCTCCCACTAAGAAACGAAGAACACGAACTGTAGGAGACAACTACCTTAGACTTTTTTCTTCTTTTTTTGGGTACTCTACCCACCATCCACATGAAAATATTGACTTTGCTAGGACTATTCGACTTACTGACAAGATTTGATCCAAATCTGCTACATAGGACAATTAGAAATTGCTTTTGCCAGGTATTTGACTGGAATTTTGTTTGATGAATCACCTTCTAGATTCTTCAATTTTCTATTGAGACCAAAGACCCACTATTCAATTAGACATCTAAAATCTTCAATTGCATCCTCTAGCTGATTTCATCCTGGGTTCTCTAAGAACTAGAGTCCATGTTCGAAACAAAAGATAAAACACATTTTCTGTTGTGTCACTGAGAACAACTGCAAAATTTCAACTGTAAAGATTGACTGCTCAATCAAGTATCCTTCCAAAATAATACATCCTCTCATTCACACTCCAACCCCTTTTCGCAGAAAATTTCTCTATACAATTCTACATTTTTGAGATATCCTACCAAGGACCCACTACTTTTTCCCCCTTGGTTCTTTATCATAACCTGCTTCATTGAATTCATTAAGCATTAAACTTAAGTCTAACACGTATTTGGACTAACATGAGCATAACTCAACTAAGTAAGACATATATTCAACTAAAATGTAAGATGTACAAATTTGCATCGCCACATGTTGTTTAACTCAATAAAGGCTAACATGTATTGGTTGTTAATGTATGCCAAGCTTTACGCTGATTACATAAGTTGCATTTTGTTTGTTTTATTTATGTTGCATAGGTCTATTGTATTCTTTTCTTGCAGCAGTTGATTTACTTGCTACGTGTATAATCATAATTTATGTTACTTGAAATTTATGCTAACTACATATTTCAGCTACATGCATTGAACTTTATGTCATTCTCAGTTAATCCATGATCTTTGAAATTTCCATTTTGCAGCTCTGAAACACATTAATTTTTGTTATAGTGTATGGTTATTGCTTCGGCTTAGGATAAATCAGATGGTGAGTCCGCCTTATGGTTCGTAATAATGATTATCCTTTTCAAATTTTTATAGGTTGCATCACCACCAAGGAACTGGGGACTGTAATGCGGTCACTGGGCCAGAACCCAACAGAAGCTGAGTTACAAGACATGATCAATGAAGTTGATGCTGATGGAAATGGAACCATCGATTTTCCTGAGTTTCTTAATCTGATGGCTAGAAAAATGAAGGATACCGATTCAGAGGAGGAGCTTAAAGAAGCTTTCCGTGTGTTTGATAAAGATCAGAATGGGTTCATTTCTGCAGCCGAGCTTCGGCATGTAATGACAAATCTCGGTGAGAAGTTGACAGACGAGGAAGTTGATGAAATGATTCGTGAGGCAGACGTGGATGGCGATGGGCAAATCAACTATGAGGAGTTTGTCAAAGTCATGATGGCCAAGTGAGAATCAATCAACTGAAACCTTAAACCTCCTTAATCTGCTTGAAAAGGAAGAGGGATATGGGCAGATAAGTTGATGATATGACATTTTGTTTTACTATCTATGTTTGGGTGTCTCTCGTTTCCATTATTTGCGGTACTGTCTCTCAGTATCCTGTTTTTTTTTTTTTTTTTTTTTGCAATGATTTCTGTAGTTTGGCNTCCATTATTTGCGGTACTGTCTCTCAGTATCCTTTTTTTTTTTTTTTTTTTTGCTGCAATGATTTCTGTAGTTTGGCATGGCTGTTCGTGTCGGTAGTTTCTTTAATTTTTAAAATTTCTTTCTACATATGATGCTATGAACCTAGAACAATTGGTTGATCGAATCAGAAGATTTTGGTTGTGGGAAAGTTATAGCTGTCTTTAGTTCCCAAACTTCACATCCTTTTTTCATCTTTTTGGTGATGAACTTGCCTTTGCCTGAGAATAATTTTGTTTCACTGATCCTTTTTATATGCTAAATTGAGTTCGGATGAGTAGAAGTGTAGTTGATTGATGGGCAAGGATGTGTAAATATGTTTCAAACTTTGGGCTTCCGGGAGAGAGGAATGTAAAAGTTAGAAGGTATTAGGACTTAGGAAGCCAGATGATTTAGTCCGAGAATGGGTTAATAAAGAAGTGTTAAGTATAGGAAGAAAGTAAATATGTGTGTGTGTGTGTGTGTGTGTGTGTGTCTCTCTCTCTCTCTCTCTCTCTCTCTGTCTGTGTGCGTGTGCGTGTGCGTGTGCGTGTGTTTAAGTAATAAAATAGAAGAGCCTTGTGTTGTGGGTAATATGTTTGCATTTGTGTTGTTTTGTTGTTATTGATATGGATAGACGGGCGGACGCGATGCTGCAAGGGAGCGGCAGCAGGAAGAAGAGGAAATCCATGATACTCTCCAACCATAAGAAAACACGTGGCCTCCTCAAGTGTCGCATCCATCCATGTTCTGTGCTTTAGTTACCAGCTTCTTCTAACTCAATTCACTTCATTCTTTTACTTTTTTCTTTTAATTTTTAATACTAATTAATTACTGACTATTTTGCGTCTTCCATTCTTCTTTAAATATATCACACATTCGACAATACTATACTTTCTTTCTTTAGTCTATCACATTAACATAAATCATTATTTACTACGCAGCAGTAATAATAATAATAGTAGTAGTAATAATAATATAATAATAATAATAATCTTATAAAGTAAACAAAGAAAACTCATATTTTAAGCACGACGGAAATTTCAGCCACCATCTCATCAATCATGTCGTCGTCTCTTCTCCTCAAAACCTCCCTCATTTCCCTTACTGTCTTCCAAATGTCTTCCCTGGTTTTCTCGACCACCACTCGTTTGATCAAGCTGGCCACTTGGTCTCTCTGAATTTTTCCGTCGGCATCCCGCTTGGCCTCCACCCCAATCCCAGCTTCTTCCAGAAGTCCGGCGTTATAGGGCTGGTCCAGATGCATGGGAACTCCTATTACGGGTACCCCAAACCTTATGCTCTCCAGTACCGAATTCCACCCACAGTGACTCACAAATCCCCCAATGCTCCCATGTTTCAATATCTTCCCCTGAGGCGCCCATTTTTTCACCACCATCGCCCTCTCTCCCGCTCTCTCCACAAACCCCTTTGGCAATGCCTCTTCAATCCCCCTACAACTCTCTTCTCCTTTCGGAAACCTGACCACCCATATGAAGTTAGCCTCACTCTCCTCTAACCCATGTGCTATCTCTTCCATTTCTTCCTTCGACGGGAAGTATTCGCTTCCAAATGACACCAAAACGGTCGACAATGCTTCCTTTTCATCCAGCCACTTTTTTATCCTCCAATACTCTTCATCTTCCTCGCCCTCACTCGGTTCGTACACCAAAGGACCAACCGACACAACTTTCTTCTTCAAGAGAACGGACAGATAATCCATATATTCCCCCTCCAGCTCTCTGAAGCTATTCACAAGAACTACATCGCAAGAAGCATTCAAGCAATACAGAAAGGCTTCTGCACCTCTGCGGATTTTTTCTGAAGTGGCTCCATCGGCGGTGGTGTACTTGGCTTTCCAATAATCGTGAAGAACAAAATCAGAGAATGGGAATTTTGAATCCGGGTAGTGAACGGAGTGAAGGGCATGGGCAATGATGGAAACTGCGGTGGTATTGAAGTTAATGGCCGGAATATTGAGGGAGGAAGCAATTCGAGGAGCCCAAGGCTGGAGAGAGTCATAAATGAGGAGATGCGGAGAAAGTGTTTGTAAAATTGCCTCGAAGTGTTGTGCAGCCGCTGAGAAGGCTTGGTGAAGAGTGGGTTTAAGGTGAGAGGGGAGGCCGTTGGTTGTGTGAAGATGGGGAGGAAGTTCAGGAGAGGAAGGGAGATGGAGGTCCACAAATTGGATGGAAGAAGGAGGAGGGATTAGGTTTGGTTTAATGGAGTCAAGGTTAACAGGGGTTGAACAGAAGTAGACGTGGAAGTTCCTCCTTGAGAGAGCTTTGGCCAGCTCCAAATAAGCAGAGAGATGGCCATAGCCGATCCATGGAAGCATCAAAACGGTTGTGGGGGGGGTGTCTACTGCTTTCTGGGCATCCATGGCTATGTCAGCCGATAGCAACAATAACTTCTTATACGAATGGACCGAACAAGAACAAGAAACTAGAAACTAGAAAAGGGACGGCACGAAGTATATTATTCGATTATTTTACAGTTCTTGTGAACTCCGAGGCGTCGATGGAAGCAAGGTGAGATATGTGTCTCGTTTTTTGCTTAAAAAATGTCATAAGCCGCATCTGATGAACGATGAAGTGTTTCCTCCAAGTTTACACACCTCTACAGAGGCTTGCCAAATTGCTTGTAAATGGTCTTTCACAAGTTCCAAGATGAGCAGCCTAATTATTTAACAAACACGTGAATCCGGGGATGCAAGGAGTTTGCAGCTTGATTCTTGGCAACACAAAACCCTCCAAAATTATCCCAACTCCTCCATTGCTAATTTATAGCCATTTTGCAACCTCCATGTCTTTTATTCTTAAACCTGCAAAAATAACAACACTAATCTTATACCTGCAAAAATAACAACACTAATAGTGTTGCTTCCACTTCATCCTTCCATCCTTTCAATTCAAGTCAAACCAACTCACTCTTCCCCAATCCCTCCAATTCTCTCACTCTCTCTCTCCAAATCCCAAATCCTCGTAACTGCATCAAAATACCTTCGGTGCTTATGCAGCATTCATTGATTCCATGACTACAACACCTTCGGTTTAACCATTTCGCTCACGATACCCCGTAAAAGCGCTGCTTTCTTCAGGCAGAGGTCCTTGTCCGGGAGGGGAAAAACCGCGAGAACTCTCTTCAGCAGATCCTCCATTGGAGCTCGGAGAAAGAATTCAGTAATCCAACCGAAAATGTCCTCGGTCACGGTGAACATAGGATGGGAAGAAGAAAAGAAGGGGGNAGAAAAGAGATTTACTTCAATGTTAGACGGAAGAAGCTGGCGGAAAAGAGAAGACGAGATGATGATAAAGCTAAAGACCAACCGTCACGAGAGAATGGAGATGGCAGACAAAACAATTTTTGAATTCGCACAGGTGCTTTCATCAACCCAACTTTGAGATGTTTATTTTTTTTAAAAAAAAAAAAAAACATAAACAAATAAAATCGCAGAGATTACTAGAGAAAAGAAAATACCAATGCACAGCCCAAATTTTAGATTGTAGATCTCCGAAAGCCACGTCATTTTTCAGTTCGTCGCAGTCGCCGGAATCAATGGAACCTTGAATTGCCGGCGAGAACTCTGAATAGATATTTGATTCTTGCGCGCATTGGGGCGGTGGTGACGCTTGAGGGCTGTATGTATGATTTGGGGGAACTTTTTGTAGAAGGTAAACCACCAAGGGCCTTATATTTTGTTTTATATATATATATATATATATATATATATATATATATATATATGTTTTTTTTTTTTTTTTTTTTTTTTTTTTTTTTTTTTTTTTTTTTTTTTNACCCTATGATCATTATTTATTACCCTTTAGCATTGCCCTTTATAACCGTTGTATTTAAATATATAATAATTTAGTTACAACTGAAAAAAAATTCATCAAAATTAAATGCATCAACTTAGGCTTAGGCTTTGTAACTCGTAAATCCATTGAACTTCATTAGTTTATGAATCTGTATAGGTATAGATAAGAGATTACAATAAATGTTTAAAATTGAAATACAAAACTAATCACCAAAAGTGGTTTTATGCAGTAAGAAATTCAAATAGTTATTTTGTATTTTGGAGAATTTCAAAAAGTGGTTTTATGTGTTTGATGGTTTTGAGTGATAGAAGAAAGGAAATGAAAAATGAAAGTGGTGAAGAGAGTGGAAGGGGTTAGATTTAGGGTTATCTTAGATTTTCTGAAAATATATGGTTTTAGCATGAATTTCTTTTTTATCATTTGTGAAAGAGAAATTCTTAACCATATAATTGAATATATCATGTATGTGGAGAGAAAAAAAAGGAGGAAGAAGTCCAAAGAAAGAAAGAACGAAAGAAAGAAAAAATCTTTGATCATCATGGATCCCATTGTGTGATTATAGAACCCTAAAAAATTCCTTGAACCAAAATTTGTACCGTTAGGTTTCTCTCTGAGAAGGTGTCCTCCAGAAGCCAGTACCATAAAATTGGTCCCACATCTCCTTCTCCAATTCCACATCCTCCGATGACAAATACGACGACGGAAGCGATTCTCCCCAATCCTCCTTTTCACCATCATGTTTCGGCCCCTCCTTACCTACAGTTGCACCGCCCGCCGTCGCCGCCGCCGCCGCCTTGTTTTTCTTCGTGATGTGACGTCGTTTTCCCCTCCTATTCCACGCCTTTTTGCAGAGCCCCACTGGAACCTTGTAGACGGTCAATATCAGAAGGTTCATCATGCTGCATGGAAAGCAACAGCATATTGCCGCGCACTCCGCGGCCGTTCCGCCGGCCAGCTCCGCGAACCGCGGCTTTTCCTTAAGTCTGTTGGGCGACTTGTCTGTCAGTAGTGGTTGCTGGCGAGTCTCTGGCGGGGATCGGAGGAGGACGTTCTGATTCATAGTGAGTTGAGCAGGTCCAATGGATTAATTGACGTAAAGAAAGCGTTTAGGATGAGAGTATTCAGCGGAATGGGAATTGAGAAAGAAAGAAAGTACGAAGAGGATAGCGGTGTTGTTGAGAGAGAAAGAGAGACGAGGCTGCGATGAATCGGAAGGAGAAGTATTTGTTGTAATTTATATGGGAAGCTAAGTTTAGGAGTCCTTAATGAAATTCAATCGCCAGACGTGTCTTCCACCCACCACTCGATCTTCCAAACAAGCTCTTATTTTCTCTCTTTAATGGAAGACATCATTTAATAAACAAATGAAAATAAGGACAAAACTGAAGGTCGTTGGTTTTACGAGAGTGATTTGGTTGGAGATAATAGAAGGGGAGGGATGGGTGTGGCCTTCGAGTTCTTCAACTTCTTAATTTATATATATATATACAATTTGAATAATAATGTGTGGAGCAATTCCGTGTCCATGCTCGCTCCTCCACCCACCCATCATTTTGTCTTTTTTCTCGGCTTCCCTCATTTTCTTCTATACAAATTCCACCGCTCTCTCTCTCTCTCGCTCTCTCTCTCTCCCTCCCTCCCTAATATATTCTAATAATATCAGAATCACATACATGATTCTTTTGTCCACTACCTTATACGTGCCTAAATAAACTATAAAAAAGAGTCCATTTTTGGTGTTCAAGAATTGCCCAAACCTTTATCCATTCGAGGGGCCTTGCCCAAAATAAACTATCAAATTCATAAATCATAACTAATCCCAGTAGCTTTATCCATTCGAGAGGGGGGCCGGGGGAACAAAATTGTTAATATTTCCATAATTCTACTGCAGACGGGGGGGGGGGGGGGGGGGGGTGGCAAGGGCGAATCTCAACCGCCTATAACTCCTAACCGATGAAGAATTACTGCCAGTATCAGCATGCATATTGCCAAAATCATACCAGGACGTCCCAGTAACCAACTCTTTGCCTTCTTTCCACCTTCAAAGCCTCTTTGAATCTTATCTGCCCAACGCATCTGCAATCATCATTTTAGGTAAACCAGTTAGCAAATCAGAACCATAGAGAAGACAGAAGAATTCCTTCCGAGAATAACAGAAGCCAACGCAAAACCTACCATTTTATCCAAATCCTCGGGTGAGAAAGATGACATAGCTTCCTGAGCTTTTGCTGCATCCTCGGGCGAAATCTTCAGACCGAATTGTTCGCTCATACTTGCCATCGCCTCTGGACTCATATTCTTAATCATTGATGTGAACATCTAACAGATTACACAAAACCAGTAATTAAGAGCGAGCAAAGTATATCTATGAACTCTCAAGGGAACATCGAAGCTTCTAACAGCACGTACTATATTATACAACAAAGGCAACTAGGTAATCTTATCACATCCTACAAAATTCACTCTCTATTTTTATTCAAAGATAAAGGCTCATTGTTTGAAGAGAAGGCAACGCAGATAAAACTTGACTTAATTTTAACAAGAATAAACGAGAGACCTCTCCAATAATTCTCACAGTGGTACGACAGTGGCCATAAGCCCTCATAAATTTGCTTTTGATTTCACCCAAAATGCATCGGAGATGTTATCCCTTACATATGTATGTATTCTAGGACTTCAGTCATATTTTAAAACTTAAATTCCCTCCTCCCTATTCCCTTGTAAAAACCAAAGAGAACACAGGAACCTCATTCAAAGCCTCCTCTTCCTATGGCAATTGGCTATTCATTATTATATGGAACATACAGAAGGAAATTTGCAACTGCAACGCACTTTGAAGTAAATGCGTCACCTCATGGCCACCATGCGGGCAAGGGTGGCACACAATGCCTTGAGCATCACCAAAAGTGAGAGAGCATCTCACCTCGCCTTAAAAAAAAAAAAAAAAAAAAAAAAAAAAAAAAAAAAAAAAAAAAAAAAAAAAAANAAAAAATACTAGAAGAACATGTGTGACTCCATGCATCATGGTCAAACGCATCAAAAAGTTTAAAAAAAAAAAAAGAAAAGAAAAGAAAAAAAAGTTTTCTATTCACTCATTATATCGCTTATAGTAAGATTTACAAACCTGCTGCATGGCTGGATTTTTCATTTGATTTCTCACTTGTTCTTGCATATCAGCAGAAGACGTTGGAATAGTTGAGTTAGAAGAATTTCTTCCTAAATTTGAAAACGATCCATAAGAACTAGTGTTGTTCATAGTACTAATTCCACTGATACTGGATTGTTCATTCTCGAAAGATTTTGATCGTGTATCAGAATCTGGTACATTGTCATTTCCAGAAGCAGAGTCATTCCTCTTCAAAGACGATGCAGTTTCAAACATCCTTTGTAGGTCTTCAGGTGGCATATTACTCATTATACGACTTGCTGAACTGAGTAACTCGGGAGTCATGTTTGCACTATCTAAATTTAGACCTAAACCGTCACCCTTAAGGGAGTTCGCCTCTTGGAAAGAAGAAGCCAATTTAAGTATTTCTTGAAGCTCATTTGGAGACATCTTGCTGATCATATTTGAGGCAGTGGCAACCATGTCTGGAGATATCTCTCCAAGTTTTCCAACACTCAAAGCAGCTAAAGTATCGGGATCAGCATTTGAAACAAATCTCTGAAATGATCTACAAAAAAAAAATTAGGAGAATAAAAACACTGGTCGATAATTAATAACACTCTCCAGCTGAAAATCTTGTTCCATTTCCAAAATAAGAAAAAGGTCAGAAGAAAGTGATAGAACTTGAATAGACAAAATTCTCATAAACATTCAGGGACCTATTGAAAAAAAATGCACTACAATTTTTTAATATAAAGGGGCGGGGGGTTGAAGAAGGAAAGGGGGAAGAACGACGACAGCCTCAAAAAGAAGCCAATAACTGAACTCTTTGGTGCTCAAAGTCCAAATTGAGACATTGGTCTTACGGGCGCACAAAAAGTTTGTCCTGCTTTTCCAAATTTCCCAGAAAAGGGCAAAAATAGAACATGTACGAGATAATAAAGTTCAACGCCTATTAATACTAACGAAACATAGTTTTAAAAAAAGAGAGAAGAGACAGAGAAAGATGCCAAGCTCAACAACTTCAATGATTCACTGAACACCTACTATCAAACAATTAAGTTGAAAAATCCCAAATAAAGCATGCAGACCTGATAGCTTCTGGATCATCTTTCAACCCCTGCAAACTCTCGGAGTTTATACTCTTCTTGTAGGCATCATCAGTCTTAGAATTGTCAACGACTTCTTGTGGTCGTGAGGCAGAAATATTTGTAGATGCAGGGTAGTCTTCTTCAACTATCTCTTCAATGACAATTCCTACGAAATGAGTTAGAAATGTAATGTCAAATTCAATTTCTACGTAATTTTTCATCCCACCACTGTCAAGCTACAGAATATATCCGACCAAAGAATATACTGAATGAGCAAAAAGGACATACCTTTTGAAACATTCTTCCCATCTTGTTCCAATATTTTCTTGGCATCCCTGTGGCAACAATTAGTTCCACAGAATATATCAGACTAAAAATAAATAAATAAATAAAAACTGGAATGGTGAGCAATTTCTCTATCTAAGCCGTATAAAGACTGGTAGGCAAATTGAATTAGACAAGTCACATGAAATAGTGAGGACGAGAGCTCACGATAAAACATCTGCAATAGTTTCATCATCAGGAGAAATTTCATGTGCCTTGCTCAAATCAGAAACAGCATCCTAACAAAATGAAATCCAACGAAAAAAATCAGCAGACAGTAGAATTTGAATGAGTACAATATCAGAAAAACAGTTAGGTAGCCTATCGTCCCAAACTCACTTGAAAGTGACATAATTCTTTATATGCTTGACCTCTCCGGTAAAGTGCTTTCACATTTCTTGAATCATATGCCAAAACCTAAAGTAAGAGAAATTTTTGGCATCAATAGGTACAAGAATTAAGCATTTGAATAAATATCACCTTTGAAATAATAATCATATGCAAGAAAAGAAAATCCCTAGAATAATGGAGTGTGAAAATTGCCCACTGAATAAAAACGATTCTGGCACCTCATACATAGGAGGTTGTCAAATCATAATCCATGAAACAATTGAATTCCTAAAAGCGTGTGGCCAGAGTGCTATCATTTGGAATATTTTTTTTTTAGCAAAAATGTCATGTAAAAGATATTTAGAGGCATGAATTCCATCTCCCCATCAATAGGGTTGCTGCCCAGATCTAAAACCTGTCGATATACATGAATCGGCGTGTGTTAATTGAAATAAGGGATTTCCTTCAACCAAGTAATGAACAATTTCATTTTTTTTTCCTAAAATGCTTGGAAATCTTCCACTTCATAGAGCTTCATGCTTCAAGATTTCACACTAATTTGAACAGTCCAATTGGAATCAAGATTGTACATTTTATTTGGTGAAACACATGTTCTTCATCACATAGCTCGTCTAGGCACTTAAAGTTCATCTCAACTCTGATTATAGATGCAAAAACGAGTAAGCATACAAGGAATTGCACCCTATTGATAGCATACAAAAAGAAATGCTAAGACTACATCACATCAATATGGTAAACTGGAATTCCAATATTAAAAAGGGGGGAAAAAAGTCTACGTTACCTCAGAACCCTCCCTTATGCAGTCATGATACTGTTTTGTCTTCAAGTAACATGACATCAAATTGAGTGAGCAAGCCAACATAAGTGTTCTTCCTTTGGAAGATGAAATCCTCTTGAGGTTATTCTTAGCCTAAGAATATCGAAGCAAAGATAGAGAGTTTTATGAATTGGGTTGAGCTGCCCCTTATACTCAGAGAGATTGTAATGGCTGGAGAGAGAGAGAAAGTACAATCTAAGGAGTATAGTATACTCACGAGCATATATTTTTCCAAGGCATCATTGAACCTTCCCTGATTGTGAAGCTTGTTCCCCTATTTGATGAATTACAAACCAGAACATTCACAATAGAATCAAATACATCGTTGAAGAGAAAAAATCAACAGAACATAACATAGAAGTAGAATAATAAATGTTCCCCTGTTTTATTTCGAAGTATATAACATAATGAAGTAACTAAAGTTTTTTTTTTTTTTTCTCCAACCATAACAACAGCCTCTTCGAGGAATGGCGTCTCAGACAAGGTTATATGATCAGAATCTAAGAAACAATATAACCTAGAAATGAAGAAAACAAGTTTTTATATAGACTACAATGTCCGGAGGAAACTTTTCCGTTGTCACCATAGAGCAGTGTTTGAATCAAACCGTATAGATATTACCTGCGTCTTCAGCATTTCAGCAGCATTAAATTCATGGTTGACCTGTGCATCAGCACAGGTACGCATAGTTGCAATCTCTTCAGGCGATGCGTTAGCCATCTTCTCACCAATTTTAGCCATATCCTCTGGACGGGTGTGCTTCAACTGCTCTGCAGCATATCTCAAGTCATCAGGACGCATGTTCTTCATGCTATCTGAGGCCATCTTGACTAACTCTGGATTTGCCATCACCTGAAAGTTTAGAGAACTCAGCAACTTCAGTTACATAGTGACACGAGGACTTGAGTAGACACACACCACAAGGCCAAATACACGAGGTATTTGTTGCAAACAATTAACACTAAAGTAGTAGAGCGCGCAAATGATTTGTTCAATCCTGGGAGAGGTAATAAAATTGCAAACTAAATTAAGTCAGACTCGCTAAATAATCCTCATACAACCGATCCAATGATTCTAACGTAGCAACTAGAAGTTTTCTGGATTAGTTTTCTTTTGAGAAGATCTAAAGGAAACAATCTACAGAGCCCTTTCGTAAAAAAGAATTAAGTGCAGACAATAGAACGGAGTAAAGCTGAATGATCTTCATATCCATAGATTATAAAATTCAAAACTTCCTTAATAGGATGGGGATCGTCATATCAAAATCATGAATTAAAATCTGCCGCCGACTGAAAATGAAATTGAGGGCAATGATATTCAATTTAAAAAAAAAAAAAAAAAAAAAAAAAAAAAAAAAAAAAAAAAAAAAAAAAAAAAAAAAAAAAAAGCCAGTGAGGTCCCAAACTTTACATCGAGATCTTGAATTGTGAACGAAAGATAAAATGAAAAGCGAGGGAATCAAATTATAATTCCATACCTGTTGTTGGAGTTTGGCGAAGTCAGCTGGGGACATGCGACTCATCTGTTCCTGAGCCAGTCTCATCAGCTCCGGATCCATCATTCCCGTTCGATACAAAATCTTCCTATGTGGCACTCGATTCAGTAAACAAGTTACTTATCACTTCTTCTTCAGGTAGAACGGGAGAGAAGGTTCGAATTACAGGCAATATTATAGTGAACAAAAGTGGAGAAGGAGGATCTGGAGGTTCGTACAATTCACTAGAAGACAAAAGAGAAGCCCTAAAGTCAGAAATGGAGGCCGCCACCGAAGCTGTAAATCGTAATTGGAAAGGAGATGGAAAGTAACGACGGAATAGTCTGAAAGATTACCTCAATAAGCTTTTGTCCAGTCTTGCTGTCGATCGGTTGGAATTATGGAAGGAGATGAAGAACGAAAAAGAACGGGGAACACCAAATATCTGTCAATTCAGGGTCCCAATTGACCCGCCTTTTTTCACTTCTTTCTATGTATACATTAACGCATCTTATTTTTGTAAATGAGTTTTTTTAAGTTCAACAACTTTCATATTTGAAGATAATTTCATGTTTTTTTTTTTTATTAGTTCTATTATAGAAATACTCGTTTCACTTGATATTTTAATTTTTTATTTTTTCAAATACATCAAGATTTGAGAAAGAAAAAAAAAAGACTAATATATATGATTGTTTTCCTTAAAATTCTACCCACCCATTCTTATCTTCGATTTCATTCTTTGAACTCACCCTATCCCAAGCTTTTAATTATATTGGCATATTTAATTAACTATACAAGATTACGGAAAGAGAAAGAGCAAGCGGAAGGAGAAGGAAGTAGCCAAGTAAAACTCTTTACTGCTCAAAAATAATAAAAGTAAAGACATAATGAAATGCCTGGATGAGAAGTTAGGCATACACAACCCCCACAACTTCAGTTACAACCACTACTACCCCTCCTCGTTCTTCTGACTAAACAAAACCCAGAAAAGAAAAAAAAAAAAACAAAACAAAACAAAACAAAACAAACAGCCCAAAAATAATAATAACAATAATAATAATAATATTTCAGGTCCCCAACAACTATACTTTGTGTACATTCATTCATTCAACTACTAGAAGAAAAAAAAAATAATCATGTTTATAGACGACTATAGATTACAAACTCAACTGATGCTGAGGGAGTGGGAGGGCCTTTCTGTGCGTGGTCAAGGTCAATCAAAGGTGGGATTAGGATAGGAAGAAAGAGGAACCCTCTCCTCGGCCTGTAAAATTAACAAGATCAGGGGGGATTGAAGAAAAA
The DNA here is from genome assembly GCF_002738345.1 of Cucurbita maxima. Taxonomy (NCBI): domain Eukaryota; kingdom Viridiplantae; phylum Streptophyta; class Magnoliopsida; order Cucurbitales; family Cucurbitaceae; genus Cucurbita; species Cucurbita maxima. The sequence continues at coordinate 6,241,299 of NW_019272025.1, read as the reverse complement.
AGGTCCTTTCCTTCCTTCCCCCACCCATTCCATTGCAAGAGAATCAAAATGGAATCCTGCTGCCAACTCTATTCTACCGAGTGCTCGCCAATCTAACAACAAAATGTGTGGTAGATTTTCCAACTCATCTAAATGCTCTATGAAAGACACAACAACCCGGTCATGCCATGTCTTCTCTTCTCTTCTCTTGTCTTTCACTAATTGTAGATTTTTACTGGCTTCTCAAATGTATGACGATTCTGCATCAATTTTTCAAAAGGAACGGAACACCAATTATCACCAACATGTTCGTACCAATATGTCATTCAGTTAAAAAATCACACCAAATGTTAGCAAAATGAAACATATTTCACCTGATTGGCTGTGTACGCTCGCTTGGGTGCATTGTCAGTGTGTTCCAGTCCAAGATATTGCTCCCACGCACCATAAACATCTCTTCTCTAAAGCACATCAACACAAACATATTAAGAACGCTATCTCAAAGCTGTTACCAGAAGAAAAAAAAAATCTTCACAACGAACCTGAAAACGATTTGACACAATGTCTGTGTCTTGGAGGTACTCTGGGCGACCTAGTGAAAGAAATGCAAATTTCCACTGACAAAACATAAACAGCAAAACCCAGTTAGATTAATCAGAGACGCTCCAGATTTTCTCTGTCTGTCTATCTTAGTAATAGTAATACAATTTTTTTCTTTTAGCCACTCCCTAACTTGTATTTGGGAACATCGTAATAAATAAGACTCATCCACGATGATAATGAATGCAGAAGTAACAACTACCAAAGTACAGAACACAGAACGAAGAAAAAACTAACAAAATACCTTGGCAAATTCCTCATCTGGAACCTCTAACTTCTTCTGTATTCTCAATTTAATATCGGCCAGAGTCTCTCCCTCATTTATGACTAAGAAAAAGGGCTCGCCGAAGTTCTGAATTTGCTATAGATAACAAAGGAAATTACATAATCATTAAAAGAGGTTATCATAACCAGCAACCATCCTTACTTCCTCTAGATAAAAAATATCCAAACAGCCAAATGACTATTATTTGGACAAGGATTCTGCTTCATACTTACCATCTGATTCTGAGCAGTGTCTTTAGTGAAATGGTACACATGGATTAGGCGATCATTTGGACCAAGGTTTTTTTCTTCTTCTGGAATCTGTAGAAAAGAAGAGGACAAAATCAGGTTAGACAAAAAGCCACAAAGTAACCAGTCCTAAGAGCGTTCACATTTTAAAAAATCAAAGAAATTTCCTTGCATAAGAAATGCACCTCTTCTGCCCGCAAAGTCCAATATTGATCATTAATGTTCTCAATCTTTTCATTAGGAGGAAACACCTGAATCAGATGACAGAATTAAACTATGAATGGGATATAAGTTGTTCCTCTGCAATGTCCAATAAAGTAACAGAGTCCTAACTTTAACATTAGATTTTTCTTTTTTTCTTTTTCTTTTTTTTTTTTTTTTTTTTTTTTTTTTTTTTTTTTTTTTTTTTT